>NC_086333.1:58581169-58881169 GCF_032445375.1 Bacillus rossius redtenbacheri
AAGGTAATCAGGTGCACTTGCAAGGAAGATGGTTGCGGTGCATCCAACTGCAGTTCTAGGAAACACGGCATCTCATGTTCTTCGGCTTGTGGAAACTGTCATGGATCAACCTGTAAAAACCGTGAATTACCTCCCGAGGACTGCAATTACTGTGACGGCTTTTAAGGTAGGGTGTTCCTACATATCCATGCAAATTAGCCAGTTTTCCTAACCAAATACACAGATATTTAATGCTGTGACCTTTTAATATACCATTTTGTTCAGAAAAAAATAATCTTTTCCAATATAGTTACACATTTTCATTTTTCTCATCGAATAACTAGAAATTCGTCAATGAATTGCTTGTTTTTACCATTTTTTTAAATACATTTTGCGTCACGATTTCCAAAATATAAAACTATATTGGAAAAACTGCATTACTTTTCTCGTCAGATTAATACTCTGGAAGCTGTAGCTATCATAATTCTCGAGAAAATAGGCTAGTAGTGGACGCATGTATAACTGGTTTTAAAAAGGGGTATATACCACTCTTAAACAGGATGATTCTGTTAAATACCATTTCGAGCTTATATGTAGGCAATTTTCCGAATTGTTGGATCAGTTTGTTAACATTAATAGAAATATAAAATCACGTTAATGTTTGTTTAGGTAACCTATATTTTAAATTAAAGTACTTATGTATGTTACCTAATGCATGTTTATTCAGTATTGTGTGTTAGAGTGCATCCCAATGTGTGTATATTTTTCTATTTCTTCTCGATACAGGTCACTGGAAATCTTGTGTAAATTTAATTGTATGGTATGTTTTGTGAGAATGGACGTGTCGAATTTTTCTTTCAAACGATAAGCAGTTGAAATGAGTCTGATTTTGTTTTCTGGAATATAATTTTGGTAGATTTCAAAAACGTTTTAACACATCACTAACTGAAAAAAGGAATATAATTTAAGTGACTTTAAATATATATTATGGAAAATGAATATAGTTCGGATCTGACAATTTGACATGTGTGGCCTGCAGGGCCACATTTTTACTTGTAATTTATTTTTGTTGCTGGTCTCTAGTTTTATATGGTTTTTTATTTCACGTATTTTTACGCCTTTTTTAATTAATGTTAATTTATCTGTAAATTTTTTTAATTATATTTGTTTCTGTTAATTAGTTCTACGCCGTTTGGTAGCTATCGATTATGAGTTTAAGAACATCGATTGTGTTTCACGTAAATACCACTTGGCGAGCGCCCGGCGGTTGGCTGATGACGTCAGACTTTCGGCTTGCCGGGAGTGAAAATCAGCTGGGGTCGCGAGGAGTGTGTGGCGAGCGACCGTCGAGGACAGAGCCATGTGACGGCGCGGACTGGTGTGCCGGACGGCAACGGGCGACGAAGAGTATGGGGCTGGAGGCTCCACGCTGGGTGACAGGGCAATGGTTTGCCCTGTGATACTGAACTTATCAAGGTAAAGAGAGGCCGCAATTTTGATTTTTACCCCCGTGGTGCTGCATTGGTTTTTGGCAAACCTAGTGAACTGTGTATTTTCCCATACTAAATTTTATTTGGACGGAACTTTTATTAGCCTGTTTGGTGAAGAGGCCCATTCGTTTCACACGTTGTTCCAGTGTGGGATTTTTTAAATTGGTCGCCCGTTTGCCTGTAGTTGTAATAAAAGTATAAGTTTGGAAGAAACGAACATTTTGCAATTTGTTTTTGAGACTTTGTCTTCGTAATTTGCATACTTAAAGTTGGCTTTAGCTAATATAATCAGCTTGTGCAGTATTATTAAAAGTATGCGATCTGTATTGGACTACATGCGCAGCCTGATGTTGGTTGGTGCGGCCATTCTACGTTTTTATGAAATCATTGGCAAGTTAATAAAGAAGTAAGACTTTGTTTGAAGTAGATGATAAATACTTCTGTGGTAACATGGTTATGTTACGTGAAGAGTTTTTGCTACATTTCCCTAAAAAATAAGATAATTTTTTTTTGATCATCGTTCACGCCTTTGTGAATTCGAACCTATGGCCCGGCGTGGCATTAGACTCTGGAGTTGGTGAGGAAGGTCAGGAAGCCAGCGCACGCCTAGGATATTAACTTTGTTTTTTTTGGCAAGTCTTTAGCAACGAACATCAGAAGAAAGACTAAACTGTTGATTGAGAGTTTAAGAACTTTATTTAAATACATTTTTTGTACTTCAGTTTTTTATTATTGTAGAATTTTTATATATTTGTATTGATTGTCTTGTTTGATTTTTGGTATTAGGGCAGTCAGTAAATTTTGATATTTTATAGTGGCCACGCCTCACGCCCTTATATATTTTTATACTTGTTGTTATCAGTATTTATATTTTTATGATGTTTTAAAGGTTATTGTTAGTATCGCAAATGGGGATAAGATGCTGCCATTATTAACGTCAGCTTTTGTAACTAAGCTTGTATGGTTATGTATAGTAAATACTATTTTTGCAAATTTCTATTTTTTAATAACATACGTCCAAAGTCTTGCCTCTTGTTTGTTTAATGGTTACTCTGCTATTATATCCTTTGAAGTTTTTGGCCTGACCCCTGGGCAGTGGTGTGGGGAATTTATATTGTTTAGCTTTTTATGCCTGGTTTTAATATTTATTTTTTCCCTTCGCGCCCAGAGTGAGTCGGGGACGCAACCCCTCTTCCAATTAAGGAGGAAGAAGGGTTACACATGGGATACAATGCTTTCTGTTATTTTGCCTACATATTCAATACTTTTTCCGTGGCCGATCACAAAATAAAATCTATTTACCAGATTTCAGTGAATTTAGGATCTGGTAAAAGAAATCTTGTGTGCTTCTGTTTGTCCCACCGAAACTTTTTCAATACGATGTTCCGTTTTCGTTTTATTGAATTTTTAAAGATTTTCCAGGACGAGTCACAAAAAAAACTATACATATAAAAATATATACATTTATATATATGAGCAGATTTTGGTGAAATTAAATTATATTTAATACAAAAAAAAGTCTTTAATTTTAGTCACGACTTTCTTTGACGTACGATACGTTTTCGATTTGTCCTTTTTTTTCCAGGAAATTTTCTGGAAAACCAAAAACCTATTTTGTGTTGATTTTTGTTAATTTGTAATATATTATGAAAATCGTTGTGTACTTTAACTTTGTCCTGAAACATTTTGCTGTAAAATGCGCTATTTTCAATTTATTTCAATATTTTAGGTTTTTCCGTGACGAATTCCAGAAAACAAAATAGTAGTTATTAGTGTATTTTTGTAAATTTTTTGTATGTTATGGTAAATTTGGCTCTCTTTAATTTTAGTGTCTCTACCTTTCTTCGTAGAACGCACCGTTTTCCAGTTATTAATTTATTCCGCATTTTTCCGGGACAAATCCCGGAAAAAACGTTACCAAAATAAAGTGGATTTCGGTGGATTTTGGATATGTTATTCTACAAATTTTTCTGCAAATTTTGATATAATAAAACCTTTTCTTGCAATTTGTCCGTAAATCGACCCCTTTTTCTCATAAAATGCCTGGACTATGAATCCTTCAGAGAAATGGTGTTGCTGTGTAGCAGGAAGAGGGTGAAGGGAGGAGGGAGGTTTATCACCGTTACAGATCAGCACTTCCCCTACAGCGGGCGACGTTGAGGCGTGTCAGTGTCATCCCCACCCTGCTCGTCTTCCCGGAGCTTGGCGTCAACTTTCACGTCGAGCAGCACAAGGCAGACACTAAAAATGCCAAATTAGCCAGTTTTCCTAACCAAATAAACTGATATTTAATGCGGTGACCTTATACTTTTAATATACCATTTTGTTCAGAAAAATATAATCTTTTCCAATATAGATTCAAATTTTAATTTTTCTCATCGAATAACTAGAAATTCGTCAACGAATTGCTTGTTTTTACCATTTTTTTAAATATATTTTGCGTCACGATTTCCAAAATATAAAACTATATTGGAAAAACTGCATTACTTTTCTCGTCAGATTAATAATCTGGAAGCTGTAGCTATCACAATTCTCGAGAAAATAGGCTAGTAGTGGACGCATGTATAACTGGTTTTAAAAAGGGGTATATACCACTCTTAAGCCTACATATGGACATTTCTAGCCGCTGGGATTTTTAAGGACTAAAAACGGGAAATTTTCCCTCGAAACGGGAATTTTTCTCTCGAAAACGGGAATTTTTGAATTATGGAATTTTTTGAGATTTTTTGACGGAATGTTTTTCCACAGAAATGGAAATTTTGAGGAATTTTGGGCAAATTTTGCCCAATTTTGGCGGATTTTGACACATTTTGAAGGTCAAATTCAAGGTCAAGGTCAAAGGTCAAAGGTCAAGGTCACAACCATCCAAGATGGCCGCCGTGACGTCACAATCCAAGATGGCGGTCGACACCACCGGCCACACACCACGCGCCGGCGCCAGTCCTCGGATGCCCTATTATATACTACTTTCATCTCTTTATGTTCATTCAAATATTTATAAGAAATAATAAAAAATAATGTTAAAATATTACTGGAAATGTTCTGATACGTAAGAAACCCATATCAAATATTTCAATACCATATAGTTATTTATAAACTTAGATAAACAATATGTGATTAATTAACTGAAGATTCTGAGAGTAGAGAAAATATTTAGAGTTTTTATGAATAATCCCCTGTAAGTGCATTATATAGTTAAACAAATTGTTGCTTTAAAACTCGTGAGCAACTATTTGAAATGAAAGTTGCATTGTGTGAACGAAATAAGTTTTTTTAAGAAAAAAATTGTAATGAAAAAAAAGTTAAGTTAATTAGGTTTTTGCAATTTCAGAGATGAGATTCAAACCATTTATCTTGTGGACCAGTTTTTTTTCGTTTTCCTTTCCTTCAACTTTTTTCTCTCACAAGGCTAGCAAACTGGTGTTGATAAGTAGCAGTTAAAATACAACCAAATACATCGTTACAATTCACATCTGTGTAATCAGAGAAATAAAATTACAAAATTGCTTGCGTATGGAACGTTAACATTTTTACTTTTTTGATAAAGATGGGGGAAAATATCACTATCAAATTTGTTTGGGATTTTACAAAGAGGTCTTGTGTTTGCTCCCGTCACGAACAAACGGCAACGGAAGTTTCCCCGAAATTGAATTTGCTACCGGCTGCTAGCTTTCTCTTCTCTGTTTTCTTTGTTTGAACGACAGCAGCACGAAAGGGTATCGCATATACCGTATGTTAAAAAAAAAAAAACATTTTATTTTTATTTTCGGAGCCTTTGTGAACATACAGACATGTTCCAGCATCAAAGGGCAAACATAATAACGTAATTTTCCGAGTGCGTGTTCCTGTCGAAGTTCAACTTCCGTTCTGTTTGCATATAGAGTTAATTTCACGATGCAAGAAAATTTTTTTCTTCAGCTGCTTTGCAAATGTATACTTGGAATATTAATGAGCCTCAGTGAGTATCTATACACGGGTGTAATGCATCAAGCCATGTTGAGAGCTCTCACTTCCAAAATGGATTCGGAAATATACCTACCTCTTCCGACGTCAAAACATTAAACTTTTATACGTACGGCAGTGTGCAAGGATGAAATATTGATGTAGCCCTCTAAAGTATCGTCTTAAAATGCTATAAATATTTCAAACCGTTTCTCTTTAGTAATTATTATTGACATGGCAGTTAATCATAGAACTTCATAAGATTTAACACATCCGAATGACTTTACATTGCTAAAATAATAATGTACCTACCATTTTCTTACGTTTAATTAAATTATAAAATTATATTGCTGTACCTTCTAAGTACGTAACTTTTTGTAATGAATTAAGCTAATACTATTAAAGACGTGTTTTCAAAAGTCATTAATGAAGAGTTTCTGCGACAAGCTATGATTTCGTTTTCTAGGTTAAGCAAAATCAGTCTTACATAAACTCAAAATATATTTAAATCTGATTCACTACAACCATCTGCAATCATTTTCTTCGTGGAGAAAAATGTGTTTAATTTTTTTCTTTCAAACTTACCAACAATGATGTCAACTAAAATAATATATATTTATTGCATTGATTAAATAATACACGTTATTTTAACTCTTAATTAATTAATTTATAAAAATAATAATCTGTTTTGTCGTCAATATTTTGTTTAATGTATACAACATTTAGAAACATAAAATTATACAAATTAATATTATTTTAATCCAATAGCCGTACAAGACCTGATTTCTTTTAGAGGCGTTTCATATATAGCCCTGTCTAGAGAAGAATTGTTATTATTCTGACTTGATTCAGTTAACCTACAAAAAATTTTAATACTCATATATCTTCTTTAAAAAATTAATAAGTTTGCATTTCTTTGGTAGTTTCGTTAACGATAACTTCCACAACGTTACAGGGTTTGGAAAACAGTCCGATTTTTTTTTTCAAATACTTTACTAAGTAAGGTTGAAAAAAATATTGCACGAACTTTCTTATAAGCATGAAAATTTCACATATGTTTTAAGGAAAGAGAATTACCATTTTCTGCACATAACTTAGGCTAAGGAATCCGAACTAAATTGTTTGACAAAAAATTTCATATCTAAAAAGAATTTATTTTTGTTTCGATTTAATCTCTCGAAATATCATGCGAGCGCACGGAAATAAATAACTCCCGTGTGTGAGTTCAGCCCGTCACCGCAACATGTCGTACAAGAATACTGTCAAGAATTTTAGTATATGAAAACTACAGATTATTTTAAATGTAAATATTGAATTTGAAATGTAATTTTGGACTTACGCATACTTATTTCCACACTATTAGCATAAATTTGAGAATTAAATCAGCAAAATTAAAATAACTAAAAAAAATTCTGAATGGTTCTTGCCGATTCTCTGCTAAAGAATTGAGTTCTTTGGGAAGCTGGTGCAAGCCACAGCAAAATCAGTTATATTTATCCACTGAAATAAACTGTAAACATTTAATTAATTTGTTGAAGAAGTTTAACCTGATTTGCAGTCAAATTTTACCGATTAAAAGAAATGTTCAAAAATTTACGATTTGTAGTGCAAACACACACGACGGTAGGAACAAAATGATTGGAATTGTGCGACGGAAAGTTGGTAACTTCTACTTTCAAAAGTTTATCTCTAAATAAAAGAAGATAACCGTTTAATATACTGGTATATTTGTACATTTACGGGTACTAAGCTTCGTTACTTTAAACAAGAACTTAAAAAATTCATCTTGTTGCAAATACTTTTCAAGTCTACAGGAAGAAAAAATATTTGTTCCAAGTGCATGATAACCCTGTTAACGACGGAACATAGAACTAAGAAGATAAAATACAGCGTAATTTCTATGGAAATCTAGTTATCTGGAACGGTAAGAGACCTTCGTTAATTTGAAGGTTGAAAAGTACGAACTTATGCAGTAATTTAATACAGTGTGACTAGGACTACTTTATTCAATTACAGAATCATTCCTTACACCTTATACCCTATCATTTCTTAAAAATACTTTAATGTAAAAATGCCATCGACCGCCTGCGTTTTCTGTCGAGGAAATTTGAAACTTTCACACGTCGTTCACTTGCCTTTTTGCCTCAGTGAGAAAACTGAAGTTCTCGGACCTAACAGACAAATATAACCTGAGTTCAACGTAACGAAAAAAGTCACATGCAGTGTCTTATGCCAAACAGTATCAAACAGAAAGGTTAGAAACTGGAAACGATGAAAACATTTATGCATGCACAGAGGCTTTTGTGATATTCATATCCGCCATTTCATATGTAATTTTTTTTCTGTGATTTCCAGTATTAAATATTTATCTTAAATATTGACACATCGAGACAAAAATTGACATCTTTCAAACTTTTTTTTAAATCCTAGCTGAAGTACCTGGCGTTGCCCGGGCTAAACCACGTTTGAGAGCTGATTTTCACAGTAACAAAAAAAAAGTCGAAATATTTTTTAAAACCCTTGCAGCAATGTTTCGTCTAATCAATAATTGTTTAAGATAAAAGTTTTAGATATAAATTATAAGATTAATAAATAATTTTTACGAATTCGATGTTGTGCCTACGGAGGGAGTCATGATTTTTTTTTTTTTTTTACCTCTAACACTTGTTTTTTTCAACCCCTTGCATGGCAGTTACAGCGATTTTTCTGTTTTGAAAAAAATATTCCCCATATGTACCCCCTAGAGATTTTCCACTTCTAGATTTTATGTATCAGTTTGGAAGTGATTTGTGAAAATTGCGACAGGTTTTGTGTCCACTATATAGAAAAAAAATATATAATACTCAAAAGTTTATATACATATATAAACTTTTGAGTAAACGATGGTTTTAGGGTCTATGAACTATGAAACTAAAAAAAAAATATATATAAAAATTTTCCGAAAGTCACATTATGGTAACGGCTACCAAAGTTAGTATTTCTTAGAAATCTACCTAATTGAGTAGAAATATTTTATAATCGACCAATCCAACCCTAACTACAAGCAACCGATGCAATGGCCGTTGTCATGGAGACGCAGAAGGTATCAAAATGCAAAAAAGCACTTTCCCATCGATACTTACCTTGAAGAGGTAATTACTAGATTAATCTCCAGATCTATCCTACCGAAATGGTGCATTTTTCCGGGATAGTAATTAGCCTTTGTTACTTTCCGACTAATAAACAATTTCTTTGCAAAAAAAATCATGTCGATCCGTTGCTCTCTTTCTGCGCGAAAGGACAAAAATACAAGTAAGATGTTAATAAACACTGGTTCCAGATTTTAGTAACCTATAAAATATCTCACAGAGGAAGAGAAAATATGAAGTAATAATTACACTGAGACACGAACATTGACTTAAACAAGTGACCGAAAACAAATTCTGTAATTTTCAGAACCAGAAGTACATAAGTTTTTCGGTTTTTATGGCTTTATTTAACTACAACTTCAACAATAAGCGTGACAATATCCTTGTGATTGTTCTATTATTTTAAACTAAACGTTAATTAAGTAAGAGTGTAGCAAAATGATTTATTATATAATAAACACACATATTTATATAGTAGGGCTGAAATAGTACTTTAGTTATAGTTATGGCAGTTATAGTATTGTTTAGTATGTTTAAAGTGCTTTCATTATGATACGAACGTATGACTTCTTATGGCTATACCTGTCGACACATACACAAAATTCAACTCAAAGCAAATAATTTTATTTCACAGCTGTTCCAATTGATGGTGTATTTATAAAAGTGGTTTGACGTTTTAGTGCTGCACAAACTTGTCTGGAAGGAAAACCCCTTTGCGAGAACGCTAACAGTCTTCAGATTAGAAGTAAAAAAAAAAAATACATAATTTTTTTGTAAAGCTGATTACAGACACATGTGTTAGAAATGCGTTCCACTTCTACCTCAAATAACAGGTTTATTCATGAAATCACTGGGAGGAAAGTTAAAATACTACCGAGCACATTGTGATAGTTTCGTGGGATATCCTATCAACCTTAATATTGGTTCTATCCCCCTTCCCGTCCAAAGGGTACTGAGCGAAATCGCTTTGTAAGCCAGACAATATCATGAACATAATGAAAAAAAAAATATCTAAAATAATACAGACTTAAAAAAAAATTGTGAATTTTATAACACCAAATAGTTGCGTGGCTTCATGCTCTCGACTTCAGGCTCGGTCTAATCTGTGTTTCAAAAACTAATGCTAGCGAGCTTTCGTGATAATTTCACCGGAAAAAAAAATTCTTTAAAGTTAGTAACGACGAGAAAACTAAGCAACCAACAAGGCGTGCTTTAAATGATTCAAGCGACGGGGAATATTCATTTTATACAAAATATTTTTTTGCGACATACCCCACTGCGATGTTTTTAATGGGAAAAATTCAAGAATTCAAACGAAGAAACAAAAATTAAAACATAAATTCACAGAGAACACGACTAAATCAGCTGCTGTCCATAATGCGTGTTTCAGTTTCATCGCTGGGTCCATCTGCTGGACATCAGATGATTTAGGCCCGTTCTTTGTGAATTTGTGTTTTATTTTTTTTGTTTTTCTTTTGCATTCTTGAAATTTTTTTCCATGACAAACAGTGCAAAACTTCAATGACGTACATCCAAAAAATTGTATTAAATCAACACGGCGTGCCTTAACTTCACGTGTAGGAGGGGGAAGGGCACGGGGTGGGGAGGAAGGGCAGAAGACACACGCAGTCCCCCAGCCCACATTAACTCCTGGCAGAGGGTAATAAACCACGTTTAGTTAAAATATAAATGACGGGTTTCCCCTCCCCCCCCCCCCCCTCTCGGGAGCGCTGGTAGGGCAACGCGCGGTCGTAAGAGGGCCGCGGTTGTTAAAACAATGGCGCACCCGCTTCTACGAGGGACCTAACCTCTTTCTCTCTCCTCCCGCTCTCCCAGGACAGTAACGGTCTCTTTACGGCCCAGCTCAAACCCGGCGCTCCCGCAGGATACGCGTAACGCGTCCGTGAAGGATTCGGGGCTTCTGCTGAAACCTTAACCGGTCCTACAAAACTAAAAAAAAAAAAAAAAAACCTCTGACCATTGCTACTTCAAGGCACTCGTGAATTATTCCTCTACCAGAATGTCAGGGGAGCTGACTGGAATAAACAAAAAGGTTCCGACATTCCCTCTACACACACGCGCGCGCGCACACGCACACATGCGGGCAACATCTGCGCTAAGTTCCGGTTATGCAACCCGCTGAACAATCCCCGATCTCCACGCCTTTCTTTCTTTCTTCTTTCAACTATCGGTTCTTGCGTGGCTCTTCCGCGGAGTCGCGGCATTCAGCGCCACTTGGCAAACAAGAAAGATGTAGAAGGAAGTAAGTGTTGAAGCTATTGAAACTATTTCATTTTTTTTTTTTTAGTTTTCTTTACTTTTGTTTCGCTTATCATAAAAAAATTATAATACGTTGAATGCATTTTTTATTTTAGGTTTTAAAATTAAATGAATTTATTTTTTGAAATGACTTAGAAATTAACAGGAAAAGGTTGTTTTAATGCTAGTATTAATTGAGAACATTAAATCAAGTAATAGTTATATTCATCCAGTTTTGAATTAACCGTAGGCCTAGTTTTTGTTGTAAAATTTATTAATGTTTAGTATATACTTTAAAAATCAATAACATTTTTTATTTCCTTAGACCTGGAAATCTCAGGTTTATAGTGTTTTGGGAATACCAAATGGTTTGTGCGGCTCTTCTCAGCATTTGATACTACAAACCATATTAAAGCTGCCATAGTGCGCAATATACGATAATTTAAAATAAACATACATAAAAAATATGGCGAGTACTTTTATTCTGTCTATTCAAAGTAAATTGTTCAAAATAACGTCAGCGTTTTAAATTTTATCAGGCTTTATGAATAAGTGTTTTTAATTACATAATCTATACTGTTACTAATAAAAATATTTAAGTTTATTGTTATTATGAACATAAGGCATGTGTTTATTTGTAAGAAGTAAAGTTGAAAATTGCTGGACAGATATCAAAAATAATTTGACTGTTATAAATCTGCACTTTATACATGGACATAGGCTATTTTGTGTTATTAAAAAATATATGGTTCCATAACATAGCAATTTTTATTTGTAACTAACACCGGATGGAATTGATCAAATTGACTGACTGCATCATTGTATAGCGCTGATTAAACCGTTAACAGATATAATAAAACAACCATGTTGTTGAGTTCACGTGTATATATATATATCACAAAAGAAAAATAATTTTCTTATAACATATTTTTGCAATTATATTTGATACTATTATATCGACACAGTAATTTTAAAGGTAATTTGAATCTGAATGCTAGATACGAAAAATTAAAAGTTGAAACTCGAAATTACATATCAGTATTGTATGGTGATTCCAGAAAGAAAACTTGCTATGTTAAAAATCTTGATCTACCTTAAACTATCTAGCTGAATAATGTAATGTATGATCCAGGTAAAATATCGTTATTTTAAAATTTTATTCGTTTATGATACCGCTAGCGCAATCTTTTTAAGAATTATTTTAGAAGCACACGGGAGCGTGGCCAACAAGGGAGGGGGCGGGGGGGGGGGGGGGGGGGGGGAATGAAACTTCACAAATAGAGAGGTACGAATGTACAAGGACATGTGCAAATATGTGAGGGAGCAAGTATGCCAGAAAGAAAGTACGCGGGGGAGCAAGAATGCGCATGCACAAATATGCGAGTGTGAGTCTGCAAGTATATAAGTTTACAAAAGCGGAAGTATGCAAGTGCATAAATATGCAAGTGTGCAATAATACACCGTAAAAGTGTTGTTTTTTTGTACTCTTTGCAAAGAAAATCTTTCGAAAACTCAGTTGCCAGCGATATCACTTGTAAAACTGCAAAGGCAGAGCTTTGTAAAATTGCAAATGGCACAAAGCTCTGGCATGCAAATTTACAAGTGGTGTCGTTGGCAACTGAGTTTTCAAGGACTGTCTTTGTAAAAGTACCAAAAAATATTTTTACAGTATACAAACATGCCATAGAGCTTACCACAGAGGGGATGCTCTCTCTCTATCTCTATCTCTATCTCTCTCCATCTCTCTCTCTCTATCTCTCTCTCTCTCTCTCTCCACCATCGGGCTCTTACTCCAGAGCGTAATTTGCAACCAATTTCCAGAGTTATGAAGCAGCTTGAACTATTTTAATTTAGGATGTTCTTATAGGTCTGATTATTGACCGCAAAAAAAAAATACTACAAGCCGAGATGACGAAATACTTGCGCGCTGTTGAAGGCACCAACCAGCTTCAGTGCAGAGTCGAGTATGATGCAATAACCAGTCTTCGCGAAATAAGGCAGTGCAGCCACCCGTGGCGAAGAATGAGACATCGATCTTAGGTTCGTGTCTCAGTGTGTGAGCACGTGCTTGCACTGTGAATTTACTTGTAAATTTGTACATTTATATAAAAAACATCTGTATCACTACAAAATTGTTTAGGCAGTAACACTGGGTTCGGATTATTATGCTTTGTGCTGTCCCAGGTTCTTCAATAGTTAACCTTTTCCGGAATAGTTTATCAGTATAAACTGCGCATATTAAAACAAAATAAAGTCAAATTGTTAAATATTCAGTTAATTTTACAATGGTATAAAAATTATGCTTGAATGTAACATAGATTGAAATATAAAATTATGCGCCAATTTTCGACAGAATACTCAGTATTACCTCGAAAACCGTATTCCATATATGCAAAAATAACCATAGCCATTTGTTGTACAAAGTTACAATATCTTTCTTGCTATCTGATATCTCAGCATAATTAGCTTGTACACAGAAAAAAAGCACTTTTAAAAAAGATTCCTTTGTAAACTAGTTACCAAGAAATAGTTTGTAATACTACACTATAATATTGTACATTTGTACAAAACATTAATACAGTTATGCTTGAATAAGCACATATAGTACGTTTTAGGAAATGCTTTCGTCGGAATTACGAAAATTGGTGCATATCTTTGAATTAAATTTATATTTTATGCAAGCATGTATTTTTTAAAACATATAAAATCTTCTCGGTTATTCAAACATGGCACTTATATTTTGTTTTATTATGCTTATAAATGTTTGCAGTTAATACCAAAAAGCTTTTCAGGGAAGAGTTTACAAAAATTTAAATGATGTAGGTACTGGGACAACACAAAGCATAAATACCTGGGAAAGAACCAAATATGGTGTTACTGCGAACACCTTTTTTTTTTGTAACGATATGCGTAAATGTAAAAATTTAAAATATTTGTAATTTTACATTATTATTTCAGTTACATTTACAAACAAATTTTACAGTGTAACAAGATCGAAAGGAAAAGCCTTAGAACTTGAAACGAGATTGAATCCGACCCGCTAGTCTCCACAAGTCCAGCTTGCTACGGCGAGACTCAATCAAGCTTGGAGCTTTGAATCAAGTTCGACATGGCAAGCTTTAACAGCATGCGGGTTTTTAATGTGCGAAGTATGTTTGACTGTGACGCTTAGTCAGACAATAAAAAAAAAAAAGTTCCTTACCCCCATCCCCTTAAAATTACGTTATGTAATGTTTACAAGGCTCGACAATGTTTTGTAAAATGATTAAAACTGATAGCATTTGAGAAACTGCCCTCTGAGCGTTACACTTCCCTTACGCTCTGATGACGTACCTTTACTAACCTTACCGACTGGAAAAAAAAAGTTCCACTTCACAAATGCTGAGTAGTCATACACGTACGATAACAACTTCAATACAAAAAAACACTTTTAGAGAGTTTTGTGTACTGTTAAACAAAATTGTTTGTATTCTGGAGTCATCGGCGGCCGTTATCATGTGGCGAGGGGTCGTGTGTGATATTACGACATTCGGCGTGACATAACTTCATTAGCACTGAGTCGGAAACCACCTAATGGACGTATACCCAATCTTTACTTTTCTTTGTATTTCGAACATAACAACGCACAAAAAATACTGAAAAATACATGCTGATTAGTTGGTCAAGTTTAAAGCAAAAGAAAAAAAATTGCGTATAAAAATTTACGTTTTTTCCATTACACAGTTCGTTTCAGTTCAACTACAGGAGTAATTTAACTTATTTTTTATTTGTTTGGCAGCTTGCGAACATCTTCCCGGTATAAATGTGTTCTTAGATCAGTAAAACACATGATTGTGAGACTTTTTTTTTGTCTGGGAAGCCAGACGAATTCTGTAATGACGAGCAATATGACTAAAACCCATGTGACAAATTGACATATAAGGCGTTTTAAGATTTAAAATCTAGTTTTAATATTTTGTGTAAAAACGAGGCCTGGTAACCAGTTTCACGCGGCCAGATAAGAAATATGTATGTAGATATTATCATAGGGAATATATTAGGGGAAATTCATTAAATTAACCTTATGAATTCCACCTACAGCTACACGGGCCGCAATAGCCATAGAAATAGGGTGTATCGTATTATATTAACATTTTCAATAAAAAATTAGTTTGAATTTTAGTACAGTTAAAATTTCACAACCACGTTAATTTATAACATTTTACTCAGCATAAAGCTTGCAGATCGCTTTACGCTACAATATATATATATATATATATATATATATATATATATATATATATATATATATAGTAACAATTAACGAATTTATGAAATATATAGACCCAGTTGTATTCAAGTTTACTTCTTATAATAAAAAAAACAACACAGCATAATCTTCCTTATAAAATAAATTAAAAATATCTTACTATCGATAGTAAAAGTAACGTGATTGTTCTGTAACAATCCTGTTGTACCAACACTTTTATATAATTTTGTGTTTATTTTTGTTTTTAAGTATTTTAACGTAAATAGGTTAGAATTTTTTAAAGATAAAACATAGATTATGTCCATCTGGTATTTTTTTACCACTTAAATTAATTTTGAAATCGGTCTTGTAGTTGAAGAGTTTACTTCATACAAACAAAAAAACTCACATTCTCTCTTTTTAATATTAGTAAATATAAGGGGAAAAAAATGATTGACTAAAACTTATCAATTTGAAACGTCGCCTATTGTTTTTTTTTTATACACCACTGCCGTATCAAATATATCCCAGCTACCCTCCGTTCCGTATTCCTGTTCGCCTTCCCCGGACGCTGTGATTGGCGGAAGCCAGGCAGCGACAGCCGGTGGAAAGTGACAAGGGAGACAACGCCTCGCAACTCTCGCAGGAGCTGTCACTGCACGTCACGACCGCGAGGTATGGCTTCGACGCGGTGTAACTACGTTTCCCCGGCTCTCTGCGAGTTCCACGGGGAGCCCGTTTCCGGCTTTCAAACACACGCCCCTCTCGCAACAGGCGCATCGAGACCCGCGGGCAGGGTCTCCACAAGGAAAAAATATTTCGTACCAACTTAGGAGAGAAAAAAGTACTAGATTAGAAAAAAAAAGTACTAAATTATAATTTGTTATGGTTTTTAACAATTTAGGAAGTTATTATGACATTGCAATGCTCAAACTTAAATATCACACCACACACACATACATTCCATAGTTTTTTAAAAAATAATTACGCTTAGTAATAAAACATATTGGAGTTACAATAATATTATTATATTAAAGAAAAATGTACTAGATCTGTACTAAACCACTAATAAAGTTATAAAAGTACTAGATCTAGTACGAAAGTACTAACTGTGGAGACCCTGCCTGCGGGCGGAAGTGAAACATCAGTTAGGACAGGCATAGGCAGGGTGGCAAACCCCAAGAAGACTAACAACAAACCAAACATTGCGTCCGTCGACATGCGCAAATATTCTGGTCTGTTATTCCAGCTTGGATTTAAACATATAAATCAAACTAATCCAGCACCACGCACTAAAAATTATGCTTTCTAAGATTCCTAAGTTTTTGATTTCTAGAAACGTAAACCTTTTTACAGCTATTTTAATTATTTACATCATATATTTAGTTCACTCATTAAAAAAAGTAAAGCCTTTTTGTTCGTTATTTAATATGCGAATGATTCTGAATCTAAACAATCAAACAATTACCGAAATAATTAGGATTTTTTTAAAATCTTAGTGTAATTAAATTCAAGTAAAGAAATTATATTTTATAACAGATATCTTTCAGAATGTCATATTTTTATGTCGTTATAACACGAGGCAATAAAAATACCCAAAAAGGAGATGTAACTACAATTGTAAACAAGAAAATTAATTTGACATAATGAATTTCATGTTAAAGATTTTAACGGTAATTAACCGCCAAATAATACCTCAGCTTCATTAAATGTTAATAAAAAGCATCGCTGAAAACGGCGTATATTATTAATTTAAAAGGGAAACGCTTAGCATCCATGAATAATATAAAAGCGTTTTTGATGAACGAGCTTAACTTACAGTTTTGCTTGATTTACTTTCAAACATTATAAATAATTAATTTGTTGAAGATGAAAAAATAGACAATGAATTTCGTAGGGAACTAAATAATAACTTTTTATCTCAGGACTAGCAGCCTATATTGAGGAATACATGATGAATGGTGGTTGTTTTTTAGAGTACATATTATGTTTTGATATAGCATTTCACGAATTCATGGGATAAGATTGCTTTCCCCAACGTATTCTCACTGCAGTTTTAATTTGAAACCTTCCCATCACCGCAAGAGTAAATTAAAATCTTAACATTTTGGAAAATGTTTTCACGAGGCAAGCCATCATGAACATCAGAAAGCCTTATTTGAAACACACGTGGAAGATTCTTTTCTGATGAAAGTTTCGTAGCTGCTGAAGTATGCAAAAATCATCACGAAAATGCGTAGCTCGTCCGGCCAGAAACCTTCGCGTGGCAGCTTCAGGTTTTGGAAAGCAGCCATCCGCTGCCGACATTAAGTAACTTGGAGCAGCCGTGAATTCGCTGAGTTTCTCATTACTCTCAAAGGCGTGCGCGAACTGTGGGAGCGCAGAACAGATGGAATTTAATATTCCATTTTCCCACCAGAGTGCAGCATATTATATCGTGTAGTGGTGTTCCCTTTCAAAGAAGTAAAACGAACCTGAAACAGTGAATCTAATTAAATATATATATATATATATTTTTTAGGAACGACAGCATGGGAAAATAAGTGGGGATTTTTCTCTTCCCGGTGGTTAAATCTAGTATTGAAGAATTGATTTATTGAACTCATATATAAATAAGGACAAACAATTTGGAGGCTGTTTCTTAAAACACCGCAGCACCGTCTGTGATTGGCTGAGTTTCTTTCAGGCATAATATGTCTACTGTCAGCACACCAATTACAGTCAATTTCGCACGTAAGAAAACGCGCCCTGAATGGGCCCGTTGCAGATGGACGCCAATTGCAAGGAAGAAACGACCTGTCGCTTGGAATAACTTATTGTAGTCTAATGAACGTTCATGTATTATTTTTCACGAATGATACCTGTCCCTATCCACAGATATCTCTGAAAATCGAGTTACATTTTAGCAAAAGGATAGAACTCTCAATAGTTTTTTTATCTTCTATGTCGTCGACAGTCTTCCAGACTAGTAATTTCCTTTACTAATCAGGCTGCTCACTCTTCATATATATATATATATATATATATATATATATAAGTTAAATTTCGAGCTGGCTACGAGAGTGTTCCGGGATCTCTTATCGACAACTTTTAATACAGTAATTAATACTCTGACTAAGAGAGCCTCCGTTCTAAATATTAAATATCTGTACTGGGAGACGATAGATGCTGGTACCGGGCAACTGGATCAACCCGAGCATTTACTATGCAGACTCATCCAATGCGGCCAGACTCTCTTACAAAAATGGCGGCCTGCAACATCCAGTCTCAGCTCGGATGTGAATGGTTCGATATGAATCATTTTCTAGAACACCTTGCCTTCAGTTGTTAGTCACAAATGAAAAAGGCGTGACGAAACGTAAAAGTCAATAAGTATTAAACTCTTTGTGCAGTCCAATTATATATATATATATATATATATATATATATATAAATATAAAGAGTATTCATTACAGGTCTAGCTCAGACTGCGGTTGGCTTATTTTAACGGTTCCTGTCATCTATAAACGCGATGGACAGAAAAGAGAGTGGTATCCAGCATTCGATGCTAAGACATGAATCAAAAATTAACTTTCATGTTTAACTGTGCGCATGCCTACAACATACATATATTACAAACGCATGCAATGTGTTCGAATCCGCATGTCAGCATGTGTGTAGCAATATCAAATGGTAAGAATGAATTCAGTAACTGTTGAAGGATGCACACTGTAAACAGATTTCTTTTGTCAATAAAGGCCGGTGCTCGAGGACTTGAAGAGAAATGAGTACACAGTGCTTGTTTATTACTTATTAGACTCATTATATCGCACTTTACTGCAGTTTAAACGATCATCGTGCTTAAATGTATTGTCTTGTGAAGTGCTATCTAATATGTGTAATAAAAAAAAATTAACTTCCGGCACAGCCTACAAGCGTAGGTAGATTTCGAAGTACCTATTTTTTTGGTAAACATTTTGGAAACTTCTATAAACTTTTGGAATATTTTAAAAACTTAATGTAGCCGAAATAACATCCTATATGTTTGTCAATATTAAAAAAGATCGATTAAACATTTTCTCATATTACTTTCAGCGAAAATATTTTGAATGTTTTTTCAACTTAATGCATCCAGCATTGAATGTCTTAACGAATTTTATAATATGCGTAGTAAGGTAGTAATTCAATTATTTTTGATCTTCAAAAACTATTTTTCATCCCTTGCACTAATACATGTTGGTGTAAAATGTTTTGGAAACAGGTTAAGGAAATATTAAGATCGTTATGAATAAATTCAGAAGATTTTGATGATAAAAAAAGTTTAATTTTTTTAAATTCCAACCCCTCTTTTACGGTAATAGTTCGTTTAATCAAACTTTGTTCCAGCCAAAGGTTTTAGAAAAAGGTGCAGGCGTTTTAAAATAAATTATGTATAGAAATTAAAGTAAAAATGAAAAAAGTTATGACATTTTCTTTTTCTACCCTTGTTATTTCCACCCCTTGCAGAATTGGTTTGTATTTTCAAAAACTGTTTCAGACAATAGTTTTAGGTAAAAATTATCAAATTTACAAACAACTTGAATGGATTTGATAGTGAACCTACAAAGGAAGTTACGATTTTTTTTTAACTCTACCCCTCATTTTTTCAACACCTTACAGCAATAGTTTGTCTATTAAAAAATTGTTTCAGACAAAAGTTTTAGATATAAATTATGATTAATACACAATCTGTACGAATTCGATGTTATGCCTTCGAAGGGAGTTATGATTTTTTTTTGTCCACCAATCCTTGTTTATTCTACCACTTGCAGTAATGGTTGACGCTTTATTAGTCTCGTAGTTATTAGCGATTCAAATCTGACGGTGTTTTGTCACACAAGAAAGTTCCACCGACTGTCACTGTAACGAGCGAACAGACGTTTTCACGTCGGAAAGTAGAGATGGCTAAGTGGCTATAACTTCTGGCTCGTGAACAAACAGTACCAGGGTAAAAAAATTGTTGAGTTGGTGATTTCTCTTTTTTCTTTTGGTTTCCTGCGGGGAATTTCCTTATTAGGTTCATAGCTCAGTGTAGTTTCCGTCTCTTTGTACACCATGCCGCGGAAGGTGATGGTGAACTGTTGCAGAATCACCCTGCGACGACAACCACAGGCGCTCCGTGGCCTCAGAAATGAGGATTATTTCTCATCATCAATTGGTCAACGATAAGATGAGGGGACCAGGAGGGAGTGGGGGGGGGGAGGTTTGCGACCGCTAGGGCCGATCCTGCCGGAAAAGCGACGTCAAAGGACGGGAGGAAGGGCAGAGAGGGGGCAGGACGACCACGTCGGCGCGCGTTGAGCCGTCGTCGCCGCGTCACTAATTATTCACAGCTGCGCCACGCCTAGTCACGAGGGCGGCGGTCTCGCCGCCGCCGCCGCCGCCGCCGCCGCCGCCGCCAAAGAGGCCGTCCGACGCGGACCGCCTCCCATCTTCCGCCCGCAAGCCCGTGGTTGGCCCGCCGCCAGACCCGGAGAACACGCGTGTCTGCTCGCAGATGGTGCATGAGCTTTTGTTTGGATGTTAAAGTCTGGTTCACGATCGAGCACAGCAGAGTCCATACGATCCCGCCACGCTGGGGACTTTGCAAGCGCCGAATCACTGAAAATTCCGGATCATCTCCCCACTATTCCTAATATGTTGGATGGATTTTGGCAGCAAATATCGTTCTGCAGGAACATTGTGCCGAACTGCGAAACGCACTAGAAAATAACGAAGCCTGCCGATCACTTACGAACTTATAGTGCGAACTGTAAAAAACGTTTTCGCGACCTCAGCTAAACATTGTAGATTTCTGGCATACGTTCGCTCTCTTGGGTTAAGCGCCCAGACAACGGGCATTCCGGACTATCGGAAGTCTACGGCACTCTTAAAAACGAACGGTAAGAGTTAGTCCTGTCCTTAACATATGACTCTGTGTGTTCGAGTATAATGATTTATGCTTGTGCTGCGTATGGAAGTACCGAAATATTTTATTCTGAAAATTGAAGCAGTGATTCATTTCCAGATGTGGTTGTGAAAGGGGGACTTGAAAAAATGTTAAGAGTATTAAAATGTCTACCACTTGGCGATACATCACACTTTGTTTATGCTGTATGAATATGGCATAACTGAAACGTTTTGGGTTTAAAGGCAATGCTAGTGGTTACTGCTGGTGATTACGCATGGTTTAAATTTCTTTCAGAATCATTCATTTAATTTTATTTAGCCATTTAAAATCATACAAATTGTGAAATTTAAAAGGGTAGGTAAAACTATTTTTTTTTCTGAAAGAAATTAAACTTATCACATATTAGCCAATAACATTATATTCAAAACTTAAAAGTTCCCGTTTTATAGTTTTATTGTAAAATCGTTCCCTGAATAGCTTTCCAGTATTACCTGCGCTATTTAATAAGCACAGTAAAACAAAATAAAGTCAAAGTGTTGAACATCCAATTATCTTTTCTATGGTTTAAAAAAAATGCACGAATGAAACACCAATTAAAATAAAAAATTCCACATTCAGTTTTGTAAAAAAATATATTCAGCATTATCTAAAAAAAAAAAAATAATGTACAATTACGAACAATTTCTTGGCAATTGTTTTCCAAAGGTATCTTTTGTAAAAACACACAACATTTTTGTTTCTGTGTGCTCTCTCTTTCCATTGCACGATATCTGCTTTAAGCGGTGTCCATTTTTTGGCGTGCTCTGTTGCCGTATGTAGCTACACCACAAAGCACAAAAATATTACACATACAAAATTCTTTTTGTATTTCATCATATTCATCATATGATAATAATCGACTTTTACATCTAAGAACACGAATTTGATTTCAATTGTTTTTTCAAACAAAGTTTTATAGCACCTAAGATTTTAAATATTGACTATGTTTGACCATAGCACAAAATAATTTATTGGAATGCCTTGTTTTTAATAGTGACCGACTGCTACAAATATCGCAGTATCTCTTGTGAAGTAATATTGGTGTTAAGCATTGAATATACATTATTTCTTTAATAATGACTGCAACTGTAATAATACTGTTAATATACACAAATTACGGTAGTAAATAAATCAACACACAGAAAATTAAAAATATTATTAACGCATAAATTAATAAACGATGGTAAACGAAATGCAACGTTTAATGTAAACAAGCTGGGTAGGATAAATATGGCAACAGTGCGCGCTATTTATTCACTCTGTTCTCCACACTAAGAGTGAGGCAGAAAATACCCGCCGTATCCTTTCGAGCAGGCAATGTGCACGGTCCTATAAACATTGAAGCAGTGAAACGATAACACTGGTCACATAGATGTCATCTTTCCCTGAATTCAGCTTTACTGAGCTATTCACTAGCCTTTGGTGACAGTTAAAACTTTAATATATATATATGTGTATATATATATGTATATATATATGTATATATATATATGTATATATATATATATATATATATATATGTGTGTGTGTGTGTGTGTGTGTGTGTGTGTGTCATTGAGTCTTTGAGTACTCGTCAGTGATGTGTAAACATCTAACCTCGGTAACGAGCAAACTCGCGTGTTCTCACGTTGTTCATGTTGCAAACAAACTTATAAAACAAAATTCGGACAGAAATTTAAAGCAGAATTATTTAATTAATGCCGAGTGTGATAAACTGGTAATTAAAATGTTCGCTGTTCAAATACCAGAATTTCTGGATGCGAATCACACACATACTTTCTGCGCCAGCCGCTAGAATTCGCTGCCTGAATCGTAAACGTTGCTTGCCACCATCAAACGCAGATAGCAATTAGCAGCGCGAAACAACCGAAAATTTTAAAGTATTAGAAGCAGCTCCGATAATACCCAAGATTTGGACTTGATTTTCAACAAGTAATTTTATTAGAAAACTGCCCATCTTGTTAAAATTCACTAAGCCGTTATAACCATAAATTTTACGCACACGTTAGAAGTTATAATTCCATGGAATTACTAGAATATTTACCTGAAACCTTTTAAAACACACATTTTAACCCTAAGCGTACTTTTGTATATTTTTTTTACTTAAACAAACCTTAACATTTTTCACCTGATTAAAAATTATATTAATATATTATTAAAACATAAAAAAGAAAGATTTTCCAGTGACGAGATTTGAACTACGCCCCTTGAGGTTACCAAGTGCGCGCTCTACCCTCTGCCTACGCCTATTGGGAATAATTTTTTTGGAGGATATGTATAATAATCATTGTAGTGCCAGATTTCTTAGGTATTGTCAACTTGTGACAATTACCTATTTAATATATTTTAGTTTAAAAATACATTCCAGGCTAGTTTTACTATCATAAATTTTTATTTGCACACCAATACGTTTAGTACGTCCCTTAATGTTTACGAAAGAAACTCCATACGAGTTTATTTTGCTACACGTGCGTCGCCATCTTTGTGACACATTTTCATTCATCGACTTCCGTTCCATTTTCACAAAATTACTCCTATATTAATACCAAGTTTCAACTAAATTTTTTTCGTATATGCCCCTCAAATTTAATATGTTTTAAACAATACGTTAGGGATGAATATAGAAAGACTGAATAATATCAAAAAATATCTTCACTAGTTTACCTACATAATAATATTTAAGAAGTGTATTTCAAAGTCACGTGAGCACCACATTAAAATTATTGCTTATTTATGTGGTTTTATGTGGTTAGAAATATTTTTATAGATAAAAAAAATTTCTACTATAATACATAGTCTATGTACATATAAAATAGTATAACTTTAATATTGAAAGGAATTTTAAAATCCATCCAGTAATTTTCAAGTTTACTTCTTGCAAAAAAAACTAACACACACCCTCTCCTTATATTATTAGAATGCATAGATTATTATTACCCTCTCGTTTTTTTTTTTTTTTTTTTAGGTAAATAGGATTCTGTCATTATTTTCCGAGCTCTGTTCGCGGTTTCGAATTCAATGTAATGTTTTTGTTTTTTTTGCATATTGAACATATTATTTTTTCTTACCCACTGCGGGCCAGTTCTATTGGTGGTTGGTACGTCAAACGCAGATAAGCTCCTTTTTATTTGATATTTTTGTGGCCGCACGCGTCTAAACGTAACGAGTAATGAGACACAGTCCTGTCCAAACGAGCGCAAAGAACAAAGGTGAAACAAAAAACACACGCGCCACTCATTTACCGCTTGTCCCAGCAATCACGGTCATAGAACAAGGAGAGAGATAGATATAGAAGTGTAACTCTTACAGTTAAAACTGAAACCATGTTTTGAGCGACATGTGACGCTATCTGTTGGGTTGGCCCATAACTACTAGTAAAAAAAAAGAAAAAAAAGAAAATATGGCGGGAGGTAAAAATCAAAAATATTAGCTTTATTAAGATAATTTAACTATTTGACGACTAATTGCTTAGTAGAAGAGATTGAAACTGTGGAAAAAAAACTTAATACTGTTTTTTTAATAAAAAATGCACGTTTTGTATAAATAAGTATGAAATGCAGTATTTCTGGTATGCCACACAACAAAATATGCGGCTACCAAAATAAAGTAAATTAATTTTCACTGTTGTTGTTTTTTTTTATAAAAGCTTATTCGCTTCTCACAATCAATGTAGCTATGTTAGTAATATATTACAAGGATTACTAACGTGTGGGCGGGCCCAAAAATATTTTAAAAACTAGGTCTTAGTCTCGGCAATTAAAAATTTTACCCCAGAAATACGAACGTTGGCTTTTGCTGTTTTTCCCACTCACACTAGTTGCTGCGAGCAGGCGAAGAAAAGTATTAGAAACCCAGACTTTATCACGATTACACTTAAAAAAACATCAAAACAATACTTTTTTCTTTAAAAAAATTATTATTAATGAATACAACAAAAATATAGAAGGCTCTAAGCGCGACACGAGATAGTGTTGTAGACACTTCGCCAAACGGGTGGCACCATTTTGTGCGGCGAGTAGGACAATCACCAATTAAAAAAAAAAAAGTGGGTAGGCTGTGTTATGACACGGCCGAAAGCTGATTTTTTAACGTGAATACATCGTACCAGGCCGCGGCTGATTAGTAGGGGCAGGCATTTTTCGTGAATAAATCTGAACGCCTCTTAGACTGCAACTAGGTTTACCCGCACCAGCGGTTTCTTCCTTGTGATTGGCGGCCGTCTGCGAGAGAAGTCGTTACCTTATTTGACCGGGCCACTCAGGACGCATTTGCTTCCGAAATGAAATGCTGTGATTGGTAGAGACCGGAAAAATTCGCGAATTCATTTCGCGATAGGCTAAAATACAAATAGTTATAACTCAGTGCTGCCTCTGTTATTGGCTCACAACTCACTTGGATGACTCTGGGCCAATGAGAAACACCCTACCAAAGCTTTATCGAATCACAGGCTGCTGCGTTGGGACGTCTCACAAGACAGCAGCCAATGAGTGGATGGCATCCTAGTGTACGTAGGACTATGGAGTTCATCCTGGAGGTCATTGAACCCGCGAATTTTTCGGGTCCCTAGTGATTGGTGTTGTAGCAATCGACGTGGACCTGAAATAAACTCACCCGACCACGAAACACAGATGATGCTACAGTGTTTTAACTTTCAGCTAGTCGCAGAAACCTTTACAAATATGCGTGCCCCTACTGATCAGCTGCTCTCACACTAGGCCGGGTGACGTCCGCCATCTTAGCTTTATTCTCCTTTCCAAAGAGTCTGGTCCGTTCGGCTCCGGAGAGTGGCGACTTTTTGGAATCTTCACAAGCAGTTCTTTCTTCTAGCCGTAGTTTGCATTTCCAATAGTTTAAATTCGTCACATGCCTCGACATTGGAAATTGTTTGCACTATTCTTCGTAATTTCGAGTCACAGATATTATATAGTACATTTTTTGTAAAAGTGGTTTATATTTTTCACTATTTTATGCACAACGTTAATTTTAATTGGTTAAAATTGATAAAAGCGTATGTCCATTATTTGCTTTTAAAGTAGGCTAGATGATTCACTTAAACGGAACGTTCGAAAAACGTACCTATTACTGTATACAAAAGAAAACTGTTTATAATAACACATGCTTAAACAATTACTATATATATACACATATATACACACACACAACTCGAATATACTAAGCCCGGTTTAAATTTTATAACGTTTCAAAATCTATCTTATTTTCGTTTAAAGCCACTTTCCAAACTGGCATCTCGAATTATAAAACGTATTCTGTCGGTGAAAAAGTTCTTAAAATAGCAAAAATGTGGCTCGATTCCTGAATGTGTAAGGAGCTATATCTAGGTCGCTTTCGTGCGGAACACAAAGGGAAAGGTTACTGATATTACGATTCTCCAGATGGAAAAAAAAATGACCACACGCAGACATATTCACCGGTTTGGAAAAAAAAGGAAGGGGTGGAAGGGTGGTGGGAGGAGATGGCAGCGACAAAGAAACGACACGGAAAACTGCAAAACGGAATGTAAAAGAGGCTGTCCGCGTAACAAGAGAATAGAGCGCTGTGAAAAAAAAAATAAACAGACGTCAAAATAGCCTAGTTAAAAGAGGAAGAAGAAAGAAAAAAAACCTTTATGGTCTCTGTAGCATTTCTACAGCGCTTTGGGAGTTGCGTTTTGGTTTCCGAGCTGCCGTCGCGTCGGAAAGAAGAGCGACAAAAAGATATGCCGCTCCGCATTCGCGCGACGAAAGTTCGCCCCACCATGTTGGTAATGGAACTGACGAAAAAAAAAATGTTGAAGAGAGAAAGTAGGTTGTTCCTTGGAGTTAAATGCCCCCTGGCTAAATGTAGGCTCTCTGAAAGTTTCTGAATTATCTCATCACATGACGCAGCAAAAAAAAAAGAAGCGGTTTCGTGTTTTGTTCCCTCACAGCTAAAAACTACGAATTAAAAGCTAAATATAAAGCAAGAAGAAGTGTAAAGATGTTAAATTGCTACTCAAATTGGTTATGGGTACTTTTAATAACATCTTCTCTTTATTCAGAAATTCTTTCATCTGTTATACCAAGCAAGGAAATGACACAACACTCCCCGTTACTCTTTCAGAACAGAAATATCATATTTAGTTTGTGCGTTGTAAACCAACAACCAACCTTTAGTTACATAAATTGTTCCTAATAAAATTTTAAATCAAGCATGATATAAACTGGCCATTTGTAAAGTTGGAATATTTTCAGTACATAAATATTAACTGTCGTCTCGAATGGTGTCACACAACTCTACATGAAATATGTATATCTTTATAACTGGGCAGAAAGTATTTATATTTTCACTACGTGGAAAATAAATGTTTGATATAAATAATATTGTTACGGTAAACTGTTAAATACTTATTTGTTTAGACGGTGCAGGGTATAGGAATTGGCTTCAAACTTCAGAACCTCCATTATTAACGTGCACTATAAATCGCTATGAACGGAATATGTTTTCATAACGATAAGTGAAGTCATAGATGATAATCTGTGCTTATAACAAGCGAGTCATACCATAGTTTGGGATTAAATCCCAACCCTCACTAAGTAAACGTCACGGCTATCCGAAAAAAAAAATCACAACCCTCGAATTTTTTCAGCTACCATTAGTTACATTGGTGTACCTAACGCTGGAAGTCGCCATCCTCGAAGTTCATCTTTCCGTGAAAAGGCAAATCGTGATTTTATCCTGTCATTGTTTTTAAAGGGAATTTTGAGTTCTCTTGCACGAGTTGAACATAGTTAATATTTTGTGGTTTAGCTTATTATTTTTATTAAATTCCTCTAGCATTTAATGATTTGTCCAATCATTGTTAGTAGAAGTATATGATGATGCCTACCGCAGGAGGTGAAATCTTGAAAATATTTCTCAACAATAACTGAAGATCGATAATCATAGCCTCTAAAACTGACTTTCTTTTCATTGGTAATAGAAGTAAACGGTGGTAAATATAATTTATTTTTATCGAGATAGTTAATGAACTACAGTAACAACCCTCTAATACAAAGCTTATTATATCATTGTTAGTAGAAGTAAACTGTGGTAACTAGTTCAGGAATTCACCATCATATATATATATATATATATATATATATATATATATATGCCCCCCCCCCCCTCCGCGATAGCTAATGAAATAAGTTACAACCCTAATACTGGCTTGGTATATGATTGTTAGTAGAAGTAAACGGTGGCACCTAACGCAGGCAGTCTACATCCTGTATTTATATAATTTATGTTATAAATACAGTTACAATTTCTAACCTTGGCTCATTACATTAATGTTAGTAGAAGTAAACGGTGGCACCTAACACAGGCAGTCTACATCCTGTAGTTATATTGTTTTAGTAATATATAATAAACTACAGTTACTGGCTCATTACGTGAATGTTAGTAGAAGTAAACGATGACACCTACCGCAGGCAGTCTACATCCTGTAGTTTTATTATTTTTGTCATATATAACAAACTATAGTTGCTGGCTCAGTCGACGAATGTTAGTAGAAGTAAACGGCGGTACCTGGCGCAGCAGGTCACCGTCCTGGAAGTTGAGGTAGGCGGCGAGGCCGAGGTGCGCCGCCGCCAGCGCCGCGCCGCCCCCGGCCGCCTCCTGCAGCCGCACGGGCAGCAGCGCGTACGTGAGGTAGGTGAAGAAGACCGCCGCCCAGGCGCCCGAGGTGGGCGCGCGCCGCTCCGCCGCCGACGCCAGGGTCAGCTGCAGCGCGAGGAAGGTGGCCAGCACCACGTACGACACCCCCAGCAGGTAGAGCTCGTTCAAGGCCGGCTTGGCCAGCACCACCATCAGCCCTGAGGACAAGCCCCCGTCTTTCGCACTCACCCTCCGTGGCAGACAGATGCTTGTCTTTTCTGCTCATGAGTAGGGACCGGAAAAATTCGCGGGTTCAATGACCTGTAGGATGAACTCCATAAATCTACGTACACTTGGTCAAATGCCACCCACTCATTGGCTGTTGTCTTGTGAGACGTCCCAACCTAGCAACCTGTGATTCGATAAAGCTTTGGTCGGGTGTTTCTCATTGGCCCAGATTCATCCAGGTGAGTTGTGAACCAATAGCAGAGGCAGCACTGAGGTATAACGATTTGCATTTTAGCCTATCGCGAAATGAATTCGCGAAATTTTCCGGTCTCTACTCATGAGGCACCCATCAGAACTGTCCACATCACAAGTGCTCTTTCTAGATGGTTACAATGGGTCAATGTTAAGTATTTAATTTTTATGCAAAAAGTGCTAGTAGTAGTGTTAATTATTTATAACACTAACTGCACTTTAATCATGGACGAACAAAGAAATTTTGTATTTGCAAATTGCCAAAAACCCTATTAGTCCAGTCAAATAAATGGTGGTTTTCCCCATGACAAAATCACGTTCCGTTCAAAGTTTAACTGTCGAAGTCCCTGACCGTTGGATTGGTCGTGATGCTAGAGATAATAGAGCCATTTTTTTTCGCTGGCCTCCACGTTCATCTGACACAACGCCATTCGAATTTTTATTCCTCCCGGGCTTTATAAAAGATATATATCGTCTACGTTCCTCAGCTACCTAAAGATTTATAAGAGTTGAAACACAAAACTCAAGACGTTAATCAAAGTGTAGGAATAATTGGTGGACTTAAGGTTGGATGTGTGCCGTGTAAATAAAGGTGCACGTATTGAACATTTGTGTGAGAAATTAGGTTAGATTACCTTGAATAGTCTAAATTAAGCTGTTATGGTGTGTAATTGAAACTGAGAAATTCTTCGATGGACAACCTGTATTTGGTAAAATTATAGAATTGAGATCCATCCACGTTGCCGTGAGATTGTAAGGGGCTGTGGGAGGGGGATGGGGAGAGGGGGAGAGGGGGTGACTCACCGCCGTAGACGAGGATGCAGCAGGTGAGGGTGAGGCCCATGGCCGCCGCCTCCGGAGGAACGCCGCTGCGCAGGGGGTCCTGAGAGCCGGCGCCGAACACCGAGGCTATCTGCAGCAGCCCCAGCACCGAGCAGAGAGCCAGCAGCAAGCCCAGCAGGTGGGTCATGTTGCTCTGGTTCATGCGCAGGAAGTACCTCTGGTACAGCATCTCCACCTGCCGCGCAACACACACAAGCCTCATTTCGCAACGTCCTATACAGCTTTAAATAACAGTTTGGGTGGGAATTTGTTTGCGGTCATTAGAGACCTGCAAAATTCGCGGTATTCATTGACCTCTAGGATAGACTCCACAGCAGTGGCGAAGCCAAGATTTGTGTACGGGGGGTGTTAAGAAGCATGCCCCCCCCCCCCCCGCCGTATTAAAGCGGGGGGCCGAAAAGTTTTCGGTTCTTAAATTTAAATATTGTAATGGTAAAAAATTTATTAATTTTAATATGAAATTTGTTTTAGTGATGAATAAGAAATTAATTAAAGATTTGGTGCTAAGGGAGGGGGGGTTTGAACCCCTAACCCCCCCCCCCCTTCTGGATACGCCCTTGCTCCACAGTCCTTTAAATACTCGTGGAAATGAACACCTGTTCATTGGTTACTGACGCGTGAGACGTCTCAACTAGGCTGTCCGTAATTCGGCACTTTCTTGGTTTAGTGTTTCCCATTGGCTCAGAGTTCCCCCGGGATAAAATGTGGGCCAATCGCAGAAGCGGTACGAAGGTACGGTTGTTTTGATGCTAGCCTGTCGCGAAATGAATCCGCGAATTTTGCATGTCTCTAGCGGTTACCAATTCAACTTTAGCGATAGTTTTTACCTTCAAATACTGGCCGTATGTCCGATGTGATTTTCAAAACTTTCATCCCCCTATTTAACCCCTCTTAGGGAATGAATTTAAAAAAAATCCTTTTTTTGGTGCTCACCGACGTCACATGAGGAACTCCTACGCAAAATTCCATGCTTCTATAACAACTGGTTTAAGCTGTGCGTTGTCTGTAAGTAATTGTTAGGATTTTAAGTAAATTATATATTTTAATTAATATTAATTGTATGTAAAAATATAAACATTTTAAACCTTACTGAATTATTAAGTTTCATAAAAGAACTCAGTGTTAAAAATTGTTATAGTAATAATTTTATTGTATTTTTCCGGGTCTGCTTATGAGTACTTAACAGTAGTTAGCGTTTATAAAAAAAATTAAAATGTTTTTCTAACTTTTTATGACAGTTTTATTTACAAACCAATATATATATATATAATTTCAAATTAACTTACATGCTAACGATTGAGAACAAGTTATAAATGTTCTTTAACTACAGCTCCATGCTCCATGTTTTATTTGTTTTCCACTTGAGAAAAGGAAGGGGGCAGCCCTCCCCCCCCCCTCACACCCCGCCAGAATACGCCTTTTCCGTCAAGGAAAAAGGTTTTTGGAAGCGCTCAAATATAATATATGTAGGGATGAAGATCGGAGCCGATGATTTATCACAAAAATATTTTTGCATAAGTTAGTTCAGACAACGCTGTAACTTCGTAGGAGTAATTATAGACGGGGAAAAAATAAAATTATAAACAAGTTGTGTGTTCGATCACCACGACTTAAACTTCAGCGGATGATTAGTTATAAAAAAAATTATAGAAACTTTATTTTTAAAAAAGGAAATTTAATTTTATAAAAAATGCAATTTATTGCTAATGAAACAATTGAATAACATTAATATTTTAAAATTTTTGTAAAAACATTCACTTATTAACTTTTGATATTACATTCTACAATGAGTTGCGCGCTGGTTCACTTTTATCTGACGATGAGAGATGCAGAAGCAACCGATACCCCTAATTAACTCAACCACACAGAATTCGCCCAATCATGTGGTGAATGTAGCTGCCGGAACGGAAATTGTTGACACGTGTCGAATGTATTGCGGTTAACCTGCTTTAATTAAACAAATGATAAACGTTGGGCAGAGGTGCGACGTGAAATTGAGTGAAATCCACAAGCCTCACATTCCCGCAAATGTAGACCATCCGGCAGTAATGCATCTGTGAAATTCGTATGCGAAGATTTTCTAAAAATAAATAGTAATGGATATGATTAGGTACACGTTTACGGGTTAACATTACACATTACACCTGTTTATACCTAGAGGATGCTGAAAAAACCAATGAATTTATAACGTATAAAAATAAACTATTTATCTTGTAGCTGACGTAAAGTTGAAAAAAAAATTATTTTAGTAAAATAAATCACAAAAATTGTTACATAGTATAAAGTAAGGTTACCTAAGCTCAGCCATTGAGTATTTTTGGATGTTAAATCTCATCGTAAACGGGTTGGACTAAGATTTATGAACAAAGTGCTTTAACACAACTTCATGTATGCAGAGTTTATTTTTTTCAATATAAATTGTCACTTTATTTATGTACAAAAATTCTCTGGCGGGATAAATTAAATAGCCAGAAAAAGAGTATTAAAATTCTGTAAAAACCTAAGGTAAACCTCGTGGTATAAAAAAAAACCATGGATTACGTCGTTGTCATTCAAGCTAAAGCATATATACCTTATAGCAAAAAGTAAAAATTTCTTAATGTTGAAGTATGTACTTTAAGTTACTGTCTAGATTTAGTTAAGTCAAAATTACACATTGAGATATGTTTCCAAAGTTTTACATTCCTGCTTCGTTTTATTATTAAAAAATAATTAAAATTAAAGAAATTAAAAAAATACGCTAAGGGTTGTTTTAGTATGGGTCCTAGCGAAACATGATTTCATATTTATGGCTATAAAAGTAATAATAAAGTTTTGTAATAGTTTATAAATATTTTCATCAATAAAAATCCCCGTAAAAATTGGTTGACCATGGTCAAATAATTTGTAGCCTCAACAAAACCATTTATTTACCAATTGTAAGGAAGAAACCACTGGCGTGAACATACATTGTTGCAGTCTAATGAGCGTTCAATTTTTTTTGCGAAAATAACATGGCACAACCTATAAACATTAATTAACTAAACAGTCATTAATTAAAAGAAGGCCTCGCCTTCAGTGGACTTTATGCAGATTTTTTAAGCGAAAAAAATTCCATTAGGACACAGCTGGAAGGTAACCGCAACAGATTTTGTCTTGAAATATATATATATATATATATATATATATATATATATAAATTTGGGAAAGGAATAGTATAACACAAATTGCTTCAGAGGCATGTCTAACCAGTGGAATATTGCAATATTGATAAATCAAATTAAATATTGCATTACCTCGTTTTGACAAACGTTATCAAGAGTGAAGCACTACACATTTATTTGTATGATAGCCATAAATATCACAGCAGAACCGTTATTATGATTTTCAAATTACCTGCTTTTAAACCTTAAGCCATTACTGAAACAATTATTTTACAATTAATATGCGGGTAATATTTTAACCTTGAGGTTTTTTAAATCACATATTTCAATAAAACCTTCTTAGTAAACAAATAATATAACAAATTTTACACGTTTTATAAGATTCATAAGAAACAATATGTCAAAAATGTGACTGACAGTACTTAATCACGTTATTGTATTGTCATCCCACCTCTGCTTATATAATCTAATTAGTTAAGTAATGTTTAGAAATACTGAATTTCTTTTATAATTTTATTTTATATGACAGTTTCACTTTAACTAAAAGATACGTCTTTTATTTTGAGAGAGTACTGTCAAGTATTCTGTCTTAAATGCAAAGAAAAATCCCTTGAAACTTTTCATTTGTCAATGCCTTTGATCGTTAGGGGAAGTAGGCTATGCAAGCCATCGCTTGCCACTATTGCTAAATTTATTTCGAGACACATGTGTATTTATATTTCAGAATAATATACGAATAGTTTACAGTACAGGTACACATTGGTGAGTAAATTAGATAAAGTAAATATTAAAAAAAAATTATGTTTGTCACCGAGGGTTGATAGTGTAAATGTACTGATGAGCGGTTAAATTATTTAGCGCAGTTAACATAAACAAGAATGGTACTAAGCTTTTTTCAGTGTCAATAACTTTAGGTGAACCAGAGCACTCTATAGAGACTCAAGAACTGTACAGCCACACGCAAAATAGACGTATGGAGTATGGAGATTTTGTTCAATATAATTACTAAACAATGTATTATGTGAATGTAGCTGTTAATTGATAAGTAAATACAAGTAACGTAATGCCAACCAGCCAACGGTAAAAGATTGAACACTGTTGTACTTAACATTATATCATGTAATTTGCAGTCCTACACTATTAAACACCAGGCTTCGCTAGCCTTCTCGAAAGTGCATCTCTGTGAAATAAATAAATAAATAAATTAAGACAACTTTCTGTTGACATCGGGATCGCTAGATACATTGAGGTGTTATGTAAATGAAGCTTTGACGGAATTAATTGATGAAGGAAAAGGCCAAACTTCGAGAAAAACCCACTGACCTACGGCAACGTCCGCTACGTTTCCGTTTATCTGCGAGAAATGCCGCGCTTGGTTCGCCGGTAATTGAACCTGGGCCGTATTGTTGGGAGACGATTGATATTAATGACAGCTAAACCACCGGGGCCCAATATTATTTCACCAGGAAACTTAACTGATTATTATACTTAAAAACGAAGAGTACACGTTGCAACTTTTTTTCATTATTGGCTTTTATTTTTTAGATACTTTTTTTTATAATTTGACTGTGCCGGTTAGAATGCATTTGATTTTCTGTTGATAGCATCTCATTCACCTGAAGTAGCGATTGTACCATGCGTTTAGGAAAATATCGTGTGTCAACTATTTTATTTTATTTTTTGCATCAACTATCCATGCTGCTCGATCTACGACATGCGATCATGATGTGACATTTACACGGAATGGTTCAAGCACTGTAAGTGCTGTCTACACTCCAGCAGCCTTTGGACCGATGTCAGTTCAACCGACCTGAAACGAGGAGGAAAAAAGTTAAAGGGGGTGAAGTCTCTCCATCTTGCCATTTCAAATATTTTTATACCGCTTGCAATAAAGCTCCCGTGCTAAATATTTTTGTTTGACATGGCATAGGACTTGGCGTGGCTTCTTGTTGAGGTCAACATTTATCAACATTTGTTACCCACGTGAAATAACAAAGTTTTTTCCTGTCGGCGGTTACAGACATGAGCCTGTAAATAAATACGTGGTCGCAACAAGGTATGTAAGGTCTGTGAGGTATGATTTATGCTTTGACATGTCAGAAATCGGGATAAATAGTTAAAAATTAGATTTATGGCGAAAACTTTGAAAAATAAAAGAGGTCGGGCCTTATCTCACATTAGTTGGTCAGAGAAAGTTAAGGCCAGATCAATGATCGCTCCAATGTGAAAGAATGAACGGCCTCTAACAGATTTATTATGCAGCTGTTCCATATTAAAGCAGTTTTAACTCGTATTTCACCGACTTGAGACAATTTTCCCAAGTTATTGCGTTCAAATCCCGCATATGTACGTTTTCACGACTAAGCATTTTTGGTGTGAGTTAACCTTGTGATTTTTGCTTAAGAAATCAGTAACATTTTTTAATTGCAGAGCCCTATCTACAAAATTGAGCGTGTAAATTTAAATGCAAGACTTCTTGTTTTTATTATTACGACAAATCGAAACATTTTTTTCGAGTGTCCACTTTTTGGAGAACCTGTTGTAGTCATAAACTACTAATGGTTATGTATGTGAGTAGTTTCGCAGTTATTAATATACTCATGGTGAGGTTTATGTAATTAATTTTTTATTGTGTTCACGCGTCGTTCAGGTCTTGGGCACTGACCTTGCCTTGATCGAATGATCGCCGACGCCCGGCCCCGAGAAAAAGGTTTTTTTTTTCTTCAACAAAATATTTCTTTGTTTATGGCAAAATAAGTATATTATGTTGATTCGGCATTATTGAAGATTTTTTTTTGACCCAACAAAATGATTTTGCCAACTCAACTGTATATTTTGTTACGAGTAACAAATAGATTTTGTTACTCACCAAATTTGGTCAGGCCAACAAAATAATTTGTTACAGCAAGTAAATATTGGTTTCACCATATACAAACAAATACTAGTTTGATTCAAACAAGCCTTCCTTTTACTGCGCGGTCTTTGCCAGTCCCTGCCTTGCTTGACCGTCTAGTGGGAAAACGCGCCAGGGTAGCTCATGCTCAACTTCCGAGCTGTGCCGTAGGTTATTCTGTCTCGACGAATAATTGCACGCAATCTTATGACAATTCGTAACTGCATAGACAACTGTTCGGCTGAGCTAGGTTAGAACTGGACAAACACATGAGAGAGAGAGAGAGAGAGAGAGAGAGAGAGAGAGAGAGAGAGAGAGAGAGAGAGAGAGTGAAGGAATTCGCGTGATTGAATGTAAATGGGACCTGGCTGACAAATCGTGATTTTAAACGCTAACGAACTACCTGCGGTTCCCCTTGCATCATCAGATTTACGGCCTTTTTTTTTTGCACGCCCATTTTAGTTGGTTCATTGTCTGGCGGCTTCATTAAAATAAAGTAAGGAAAAAAAAAGATGGGCGCGCTAACCTTTCACTTTATTACAGCCTATTGTGTTTCTCGTCTTGATCGCCAACCAACGCAGCTCCGAACACGAAGGTGAATGCCGACGTATTCCAAGCTTGTTTCGATGCGTGGTCGTAGCGCTAAATTGCGTAGACGTGACAATGCATTTGTTTGAACCGTTGCCTATTTACATTGTTGAATACCCGATTCGCTCTCTCTCGTGTTGTGTTCGCACACGTGACAAATGCGTTTTCATCGGAACGGCAGACAAAAATTAAACGATTACAAATAAAACGTGTGTGAAAATTACATACACACACATATACGACAGCCATCAATGTTTCATATAGTTTAGCTGCAGTTTGTGTGTTTTCAGTGTATGAGTGCGCATGCATTACCGAATTGAATTGAATCAAATACAAAGAGCGACATTTCAGTTCGTGTGTGATATAAACACTAGGTGGCGGGCGTGTCGTTTCAACAAATGTGTTTACTTCACATAGTTTAGTGGTAGTTCGTGTATTTTCGTTATATGAGTGCGCACGCATGACCGAATTGAATTGAATTAAATATAAAATATAGATGGAGAGATAGCGATAGAGCTGGAGAGACGTAAAGAGAAGTATAGAGAATGAGATAGAGGGATGGATATAGAGATATATTAAGTATAGAGATACACATGGAGATATAGGTATATAGAGGATAGAGATAGTGAAAGATATAGATATATATAGAGGGATAGTGGGAGATATAGAGATGGAGGTAGGATATAATATATAATATATATTCATATAGATATAAGTATACAGATGTAGATATACAGAGAGAATGAGAGATATATAAATATATAGAGAGACGTAGATAGGATAGAGAATTAGAGAGCAATAAAGAGATGATTTGTGTATGTGTACATACTACAAACAAATTTAAAAAAAATGATTGAGGAATTGCAACGCATGCCGGGCATTAATTAGTTTTTCATAAAAACACTCTACCATTTTAACCATGACTTAAGCTTACGAAATTATTTTACCACGTTAGTACCAACACAAAGTTTAAACAATTATCACATCTCAAACTGGAAAACATTTACGAATATTTGCGATTATTATTAGATCTTATTTTTGTTTTGATTTTCTTCGAACATCACCCAAAAGTAGATATTCAGCTCAAAAGATTTATATTCATGATCGTTCCAATAAAAATTAATTATATAAACCTCACCATAAATATATTAATAACTGCAAAACTACTCACATACATAGAAGAGGATCTCCAAATAGTGGACACTCGAAAAAAAAATGTTTCGATTTGTCGTAATAATAAACTCAAGAGGTCTTGCATTTAACTTCTCAAGCTCAATTTTGTAGATAGGGCTCTGCAATTAAAAAATGTAACTGATTTCTTAAGCAAAATATCACAAGGTTAACTCACACCTAAATGTTTAGTCGTGAAAACGTACGTGTGCGGGATGTGAACGCAATAACTTGGGAAAATGTTCTCAAGTCGGTGAAATATGAGTTTAAATTGCTTTAATATGGAACAGCTGCATAATAAATCCGTTAGAGGCCGTTTAACAAAGTTTTGCAGTTCAATGTAATGGTTCGCGGTAGTTTTTACAGTTTCATCTTCAAAGGTGAAGTCGGATGACTTGCACGAGCGAAATTTGAACGTATATAGTTAAGCCAAGTTGAACGTTAGGAAATCTCTATAGTGATCAGATTCTATGATCTTTAGGAAGCAGTGCCGTACGAGCACTGATGTTTCCGAGGACGTGAACTCGAATGACGTCAGTCTTGGACGGGCGGAGGGGGCATCGAGAGTCATCTGTGACGTGTCTCGTGGAGGTAAGAAGTCAGGGAGAGGGTGTGCGCGATCTTCGCCATGTTAATTGTTGAAGTCAAAATGAGAAACGCTCCTACACGTTTGTCCCACCTGGATACCAACACACCATTTTTTTGTGGGTAACATCTCAGCTCTTGGTATACGGCATTCGATAGGAGTACCTAATTAATTACGTGGAACGGAAATCGCACGGAACGGAAATGTGTAACCACGTTGCTTCCATCTGTGATTGATGGCGCGAACAAAAGTTAGCAAATACAAACGGAAACAATAATAATAGTTTTAACGTTTTAATGAATTAAAACCAGATTGGCAGCATTTTAATTAAATTTATTGTCGAAAATCAGGAAATTAGGTCAAAAGCCGAGATTTAGTATTTTGTCAAGCCTTCTTCGCTTTTATCGGAGCCGTTTTATTAGATGGTTTTATCATTTTTGTCTACTAATCAAACTATTCAATAGTTGCTCCGGCAGCGAATTCTAGTGGCGGGTGCCGAAACTAGGTGTGATTCGCGTCAAGAAATTTGGTTGAAAACACAATTTTCGTATAATTATCAGCTCAGCATAAAGAATTAGACATACTATTTCGTGTCAAAGTCTCGTATTATAAGTGTATTTGCAACATCATATCACATGAACTTTTTTTTTCGTTATCGAGGTTAGATGTTACACATTACTGGCGAGTACTGAAATACTAGCTCACATTTTTTTTTGTTATAATAAATTATAACCCTAATATCTGAATAATGTGTAGTTAACATCTTTGCTCAACAATACTTACTTCACGATGACATTTCTTTACGATACTTCCTAGCGTTAAATAAACGTCTTGTATAATTCCTTAAACAGCTACGGCTTATTTTGCTATTCAATTGCCTACAATGTGACTTCAACTTTAATAAATATACCCACTCGATGGACTAATACCACTGACATGACGTTTATGTAGTATGTACTACAGTGCGATGGATGGTAAGAGCCAGCAGTACCTTCAACACCCACGAATAAAAAAAACTACATTGATTAGAACAGCCGAGAAATTTTCTTGGTCATGAGGCGTGGTAAAGGACGTCTGAGAGTAGATATGACATTTTATATCTGTGTACTAAGTAGAAGATCAAGTGATCTTTGGCCCAATTAATCTTGGGGGTCACGTGGTTGTTCGTCTTCCTCTGAAATGTGTGAACAACTAACATTGGTAACGAGCAAATTCATGCGTTCTCATGTTTTTCATGTTGCAAATAAACTTATATACAAAACTCAAACACATAATTTAACACAGAAATCCTTAAAATAATGCCGTGTGTGATAAATATATACGCAAATTGTGTTTTAAACTAAATTTCTTGACGCGAATCACATGAAGTTTCCGCACCCGTCGCTAGAATTCGTTGCCGGAGCAGCTACGTTGACTATTGAATCATTTGATTAGCAGACTGAAATTTTAAACTTTATAATGATAAAAGCTTAAAAGACTTGATAAAAATACTAAACACCAGTTTCCGACAAGGAATTTTATTAAAATACCACCCACTGTAACATTCATCCTACTAATATTATAAACGCTAAAGTTTGTAAGTATGGATGGATGGATGTTTGTTACTCTTTCACGTAAAAACTACTGAATGGATTTGAATGAAATTTGGCCTACAGCTAGCTTATAACCTGGATTAACACATATACCCAATATTAATATGAAATTCCATCCCTAAGGGAGTGAAAAGGTGATAATTTCATTTTAAAACAGAAAAAATCATAGGTCATAGATATACAAATAGTGAGTGAGTGTCATTTCTCTATGTCTGCCACACGATCATACACATAGTAAGGTCGGGCAAATTAATATTTTTCTCCTTGGTGAGACCAGTCCGCTTAGTGGAGCTCGCAGCGGCTAGCAAAATAAAGGCGCTAATAACAGTTTTGTTCTTAACTTCGTCAATAGATAGAGTTGCCTTGAATTTTAAACGCACCATCGTTTGATGCGTTTTTCATGTCTTTAATTTTCGTTTGTTTGTGCCGTATGCGTTCCTATACCATTCATCCGATTGCGATGAAATTTTGGTGATTTGTTATGCGCATTCCCCATGAAGGTTACTGAGACGGTATAACTATTTTTCAATAGTTGGAGCACGAATCATGTCAAAAAATGTGTTTATTTCATTTTATATAGCGGCACTTCGTCTGTTTTTGTTGTTTAAGTGCGCACGCATGACACAATTTATTTAAATATAAAAGAGATACAGAGATAGAGTGATAAATATATATAGAATGAGATAGAGACGGAGAGATAAGTTGAGATAGAGCGAGGTATAGAGAATGAAATGGGTTAGATAAAGAGATATACATATGTATAGAGCTATATAGAGACATATATAGAAGATATAGAGAGTGGGAAGTATATATGTAGATATAAAGAGATAAATAGAGATAGAGAGATACATAGATATATATAGATGTAGATAGAGATAAATATATATAGAGAGATGGATAGATGATTTGTATGTGTGGAACTACTTCAAACATATTACAAAACAACACTAAATGAGGCATTGCAATGCATGCCGAGCATTAGCTAGATAATGGAATCTTTTCAATATTAGTAATCTCTTATTTTTCAGCTTTTTTCTATATTGCTTTATAAAGTTTAAATTACCTACAGACCAGGTAAATAACTATAAACTGGCAGAACAACGTCTGTCGGGATCTGAAAGTGATATAAATTAATTTTCACACTTGACATTCTAATTAAGAAGACAATTACTAACTACACCCTGTGTTCAGCCCGGGCAACGCCGGGTATTGCAGCTAGTTAAACTATAAAGTTTCCCCTTTGGCTTTGTGAATTTTGGTTCGCGCCATCGACCACAGATGGTTTTCGTTCCATTCGACGCCCGTTGCATTCACGAAATTATTCTCTCTAAATGCCGCATACCAAGAGCTAAGATGTTACACATGAAAAAAATGGGGTGTGTCATGGACACGGCCATGTGTTGTACGTGAATACGTGTACGTTAACAGGTAATATTTTCTATACAAAATATAAAATACGCTATTTTATTATTTTATGTATGTTAAGATATTGTTTTTTTTAACATCATATATATTCACTGCAACTATTTTACTTTAATGTTTTATGTATGCAAACGATAGATTTTGACGAGAGCTGACGATTGAAACTCAAACGAACGTCGTAGCTTCTCCGGGTCAAACGTTATACTAGATGTAAATCTCGAAACGCAACAAAACGACCTCAAAATGGCGGCGCTTCCCCCTCCACCGCGCGCGATGCGTCACAGTCCTCACTTAGCGTAAACGGATGCATTGATCCTTTAAGTCATCCAGCGGTGTAATTCAATTTTGGATGGAGATGATAGATATGTAGCTCAGAAAATCAAACTGTATCCCCCGATTTTGTTATCATTAGAGACCTGAAAAATTCGTGTGTTCATTTCGTGTTATGCTAAAATTCAAATAATTATACTTTAGTTCTGCTTCTGTCATTGGTTCACTGTTAATCTGGAGGAATGAGGGCCAATTAGAGAAACTCACTCATAGAAGTGTCGAATCACAGGCCACCCAGTCGAGACGACTCACAAGTCAGCAGCCAATGAACAGTTGGCATTTGCCCGAGTGTGTAGAGGAAATTGGAGTCTATCCTGGAGGCAGGGGCGCAACAACTAAATTTCCAAAGGGGGGGGGGAATATACCTTTTTATAAAGAATCATAGATCCCCCCTATTGAAGCGAGGTGTCCGGGGGTCCTCCCCCGGGAAAATTTGTATTTCAAGGTGGAAAATGGTGCTATTTAAGCAGTTTTATTATCTAAAAATTGATTACACAGCACTTACTTTTCCCCACTTCAAGGTTTCAGAAGGGGGTGAAATACCCTTGCCCCCCCCCCCCCCCTGTTGTTGCGCCCCTGCCTGGAGGTCACTGAATCCGCGAATTTTTCCGGTCTCTAGTTATCATTCGTTTTTTTTAATTGCCGCCTCGGACGCGGGAAGGAGCAAGAAAGGAGGGTACGGGGGCAGACTCACCTCGAGGTTCTTGAAGCGGTGCGAGCGGCAGAGGCGGTGCAGCAGGCGGCGCAGGTGCGACCACGTGGCCACGCCGCCGGGCCGCGACGTCATCAGCAGGATGGACTCGACGTCTCCCGCCCCCGGCTCTCCCGCCGCCCCCGGCTCGACGCAACCGCCCGCCACCAGCGCCCCGCCCGCGCCGTCTCCGTCCGCGTCGTCCTCCTCGTCCTCCTCCTTGATGCTGGCGCCGCGGGACACGCCCACCTGGGCCGGCGCGTCACGAACAACATCACACCCTCGGCTGCTTTCAACACTCTCCGCCGCGCATTGGCGTAGCTGCGTTCATAAAGTTGGGGGGGGGGGGGGACATATAATGATTTTGATGTCATGTAAACCCATTCCCCTCTTACTAAGACGGGGGGTCCAGGGGTCCTCCACCGGAAAATTATTGATTTTAAAAGTGCGAAATTTGCACTTTTTAAAGCAGTTTTTGTATCTAACCATTGGATACATCGATGTTAAAATCATTATTATTGTTTCCTTAAGATAAAATTTGATGAGTGAAGAAATTACAAATAAAGTTGGCCAGAATAATATTATAAAATTAAAAACATCACGGTCTAGAAAGTTAGGGGGGGGGGGGGACAGTCCCATCCACCCAAAAAGTTCAGGGGGACACGTACCCCCTGTTCCCCCCCCCCCACGGTTCCTACGCCCCTGTCTACCGGGCGTTTCATGCCTGTTAATAACCCTGAAAACCTTTTCCACTCTCCCTAAAAAAAAAAAAAAAAACGAATTACGGAAACATAACTACACATCCGCCCTAAACGTGTGCGCACGAGTGATTTTCGGAAAACAGACGCCGCTCGGATATCTGCTCACCGTGTGTGTGTGCCCGGGTGTCCATCCTGGCTGGGCCGCCAAAAAGGCTCGCAGACCTCGGGAGTTAACGAGTTTTTTTTTTTTTTTACAAAACCGCTCAAGATTTATCATGAGCCTCTGACTCTGATTACGAATGGCATTTAAGAACCATTGCACTTGTCAGTGCAAGTTTGGTTCAATTGTTACTTATCTAAGGTGTACCCTTTGTGCAGTGAAAAAAGGTTAGAAACGGGCGTGATTCATTGAAATTTTTAGGTATAAAACATTTTTTACTAAGTTTTTGCAAATTATATAGGGAAAAGAAGGGAGCATTTATCTCTAATCTTCCATCATTAAATTATTGAGTGGTCGCTCGAACTCCCGTAGTAGTGCGTAACCTACTCAAAGACTGCACGCCAGTTCTGTGCCTGGCGTGTAGAGGCGAAGAGTCGTGTGAAGCACAAGCCAGTGTCACCCTTAGCGACTCCGCTCTTTTAGAATTTTTGCGGCCAGCTAGGCGGCGTCCTTAACGAGACCCCCGAATCAGACGCTCGAATAATTCTCGTTTGTGCATCTACGGATTAATTTTTTAAACTGCTGTAAAGTATTTGTAGGTGAGTTAGGCATATGTTACACAATACAATCGAGTTTTTCGCACGTCTTGGTGGTCGTTATTAAAATAAAAATTTGAAATATATTATGTCAGAACAAATTGTCAAATCTTTAATATATTAAATTTTTGCAAAAATTATTTCTTCTCTCTCAATCTCTCTCCCGGAAGTTTGTCTATGTGATAATAACTAAAATGGAACATTGGTTACGTTAGGCAAAATTTTAAATACTCTGACATCGTAAAATATTACGATTCTCGTTTTTTTTTTTTATCCCGGCGACGAAGTTGCACGAGTGAGCGTCGAACTACTTCGGGTATGATGGGAATTCTTCGGGCGTCTGATTCCGTTTCAGTGAATCTTACTTACCTTTTCTCCTCAACAGCCAGTTTCATGCATTCCTCAAATAACCTTATATTATAATTTTACCCTTAGGTTTTGATACTTTTCAGATTAGTTTTTAAAAATTATGTAAAAATATTGTTACTCCTGTGTTTATTGAATTCTAATCTCCATGGAATCTTAAATAATTTATTTTGGTTATTTTTGGCACAAACACCTGAGAAAGTTCCCGCGCTTCTCGTTAATTCATCCTAATTTGTTTTTATTTATTATTTCGTAAAAATTTTAAAATAGATAAATTTATTTTAAATAATTTTTATTTTGTCTTGTTTCTCATCATACCATAACACGGCACGCACCACCCTCTAGCGCTTCACCGGTTCAGTTCCGAGTCATACATTGTAGTTGGGGACATGTGAAATTCGCGTTATTATTTGTCAGATCACTAGACTCTAAACGGTCATACATTTAATGACATGTGCCACTGGCTCTTTGGTATTTTTAATCTTCATGAAGGACAACGAGCCAATTACTAACTGGCAAAAAACTTGTGGCTCAATCTCGATAAAGGATGCCTGTTATCTGTTAACTTTGCCGTGGCCATTACTGTAAACGTGATCTGCGTGCATCACATAACTTGTGAGATTTCCAATGAATTCTTCGATCAAAAGTTTTGTAATATCCATCCTATCAGAGTACACTCATTTACTAATTTAAATGACGATGATATTTTTTTGTCGAAATCTAAGAGTTTGGGAGTCGCACATCATACAGCGTCGCATTATTTTCGGGTAAATAAGGTTTTAAATGTTTTCTGGTATTTTTTATAATAATTTACATCGTACTCAACTGCACCAACCCCCCTTGTGCCAGAACCGCGGAAATTTCGCCCTCCCCCTTACCACCCTTTTCACCCTCTCGCCGCCCTGCACATATTAATAATTTAGGAAGCCTATAGGTACTGTGTTTGTCTCTGGTGTCGTCGTTGGGGTGTCCAGAATGAGTATCTGTTTTGTCACATCGCTGGGTTTCGCCTTTGCGCCTCTGTGTTGTCGTGATGTCCACATTATCTGTTTAGTGTCAACGTCGAGTTCGTCTGTTTGTCACTGTTTTGTCCAGGCCTTTTGTGTTTAGGTATTTACTGGCCTTTCTCTACTGTCTCGTTGTTGTTACCTCACTCTGTCTGTACTGTAATATTTTCCCGATTAATCCTTCCACGGAATTTTCTGTTATGTCTGCTGAATTTGCTTGTTTTCTATGTGTGTTCTTATAAACAGCCAAGGCGTAAGTCCACAAAAAAAAATGGAGAGCGAGTCCTTCATTACTCACCAGAGGTGTGTAAACATCTAACCTCGGTAACGAGCAAATTCGTGTGTTCTCACGTTGCAAACACACTTGTAATACATTTCTGGACTCTGACGTTTAATTTTTCCGGTCCCAACACTAGAAAATCGCTGCCGCAGCAGCTACGTCAACCAATGGATAATTTGATTAACAGAAGGAAATTTTAAACTTTATATTGAAACTGTTCCGATGAATGCAAAAAAAAAAAAGACTTGAAAAAAATAAACTAACTAAAACCTCGGGTTTGGACCTAATTTTCGACAAGGTTTTTTTATTAAAATTTGTTAAAATTCATTAAACAGTTAATACTATAAAAAGAATTCCTTTGTCTTTGTGAACTTTGGCTGGCGCCATCCGCCACAGACGGCAGCACCGTGGCATTGGCGGAATGGACTCCCACCGAGGGCTAAGATGTTAGATGAAGATGGGACTGACCGCGAGCAGGCTGGACGAGTGCGCGGGGCGGCCGCGCGACGGCGGCGTGTTGAAGTGCTCGATGACCTCCCAGTTGGACTTGCGCGGCTGGTCCGGCCCCGCGGCGGCGCGCGACGGGCTCTCGGCCAGCGGCAGGTCCAGGCTGGTCTGGCGCTGCTGCCTCAGGCTGGCGCTGCGCCAGCCCGAGCGCACTCGCGCCAGCGGCGAGCCGCCCGCCAGCTCCTGAAGGCAGAGTTCACAGCCAGCGTTACCACTCGTGACTAGAGACCCGGAAAAATTAATCATACCTTAGTGCTGCTTCTGTCATTTGTTGTTCACCGTTAATCTGGAGGACTGTAGGGCCAATTAGAGACCCCTCACTCGTATAAGTGTGTCGAATCACAGGCCACCCGGTCGAGACGACTCACAAGTCAGCATCCAATGAACAGTTGGCATTTTCCCCCGAGTGTGTGGAGGATAATATTGGAGTCCATCCTGGAGGTCATTGAACACGCGAATTTTCCTGGGTCTCTACTTATGACCAACTAGCAACCTGTGTAAATGTTTATGACGGAATTATGCATGCATAAAATAAATAATAAATATATCATCGTTTAATAGTATTGTATATAAAACGTGAGTATTTTTACGGTAACGTGTTACCACCTTATCATTTCTATGATACACGAAGAAATTGAAATTAGCTTTTATGATCATAAAATGAAAATAACAGCATTCTGAATTTATATCAAGCAGCCTGGCAATAAAGAAAAGGTATTGAGACGTATATTATAATTAAGACTCCAATGTGTGAGACTTATAGCCATCTGGTGCCTACATTCTAGCTTAAATAAAAAAACCTTTGACAATCGATGTTTTCAGTACAGTACACGCTGTGAGGTCGATGGACTGATAGTGTGGCGCATTTTGCCCCCACTACTCGCATCTCTTGCGAGAGCCAGTGCGCCGCGCGACTAGTCTACCCGCCTCACAGCGGCGTCGTGAGGGAAAGAGAGATCCAGGCGCTGGCCCCGTATCTCTATTCACTGGCGGCTAACTTCTTCAAAGAAGGCATCGAGAATCTTGTGTCACGATGTGACAAATGCCTTGATCGTATTGTTGATTATGTATAAAATTAAGTAAGACACTGCTGAACTTTTTGTAGTAAAATTATAATGTTATGTAAACAAACAGCCCTCGTATTTTTGTTTCCTACAAATTTTCTATCCCTCTATAACCTTTCTTGAAAATGTTTACCTTAAATTTACGAAGAACGCTGGTTACAAAAACTCCCAGCATCTTCGTAAATTTACAGTTATCTCCGAAAATTTACGGTTATCTTCGTACATTGTTGGTTGCTAAATTTCACAATATTACACAAAATTAATCTTAGTATACCAACAAAAAACATTCGAAAACTTCTCAAGTCAACAGCAAGAACATCCTTCTTCCTTAAACTTGCCTATTTACCTTGTTTTACAACGAAACACAGAACTCGAAAGTCAGAATAAGGAGTAGTTCCGAAGTTTCAGTAATGATATCATTAGCCTTTAAATATTATTTCCAGCCCATGTGTAATTTACTAATTAGTAAAAATAATTTTAAAATTGTTTTTACTGCAAATTTGGATAGCTCAAATTTTTTTTTGCAAAGCAAATAAACCTATTAAGTTTCGGCTGTGAGCTTAATCATCTGGGGTTAGGAAGAAATCTCCGTTTATTTCAAGTGAACTCTTGGTTGTTGAGAAGTCCGTTGACAGCGTGTGATGTTTCACTTTGTAACGCACGTGGCGGCCACTTCGAGGAGACTACTGACTGGTCCGCGCCACTGCAGAGACCCGCACGGGGGTTTAATGAACACGACGCGGAACAGTATGCGTTAATGAAACCGCCCGAGCTACGCCCGTGTGACGTCAAAGGGCGGGCGCTGCGTGACGCCGCGCGCCGGTCACTGATTGGTCTCCGCCGGGTCGCACGGCAGTTGATCCCGCGTGTTACGGGGGGGGGGGGGGGGGGTCAGCCCGCTGTCAGAGGTCGCGTGTGGACGGGGGGCTACGCTGCCAAAGAGAACCACCGAGAGTTTTAAGCCCCTCTCACCGCAGAATGTGCAATCCCGCTCACCCGAACACTTCACAAAACATCCGAAATGACCTGTGCGCATTCTGCAGGGCGAGTTTTGAATTAGTCTAACGAATCTTTAGTTAAAAGTTCATCACAAAAGATTTTAAGCGATTCTTTCAGTTCTCGCCACTGATATGTACCTACCATCTAACCTCGGTAACGTGAAAATTATCATGTTGCAAATACATTTATAATCAATCCCAGAATTTTTAAAAAATGCGAGCGTGATAAATATATACGCAAATTGTGTTTTCAACTACATTTCTTGACGCGAACCACAAGTGGTTTCCGTGACCCCGCTAGACTTCGCTATACAAATTGTCAAAATCCTAATGCTAACACAGGATCCAGTCTCAGAGCTGAGAGTTTAGAGTTAGGAATCACGAGTTGCGAAAAAAAAAAGATATATGCAAAAGTACGAGAAAGTACGTAAAAGTTTACAAACGTATTGGAAAGTTTACGAAATCATGCCTTGCTGCTGCTGCCATCTGTAACCGTCCGTAAAGACGTTTCAATTCAAAACCTTTATTTTTTAAACCTCACGCCATCGAGCAATTTCCATTATACACACGATACACACGTCAACTCCGTCACCTACCCACTTCTGTTACCCTGTGATTCTGAAATCACTTACCGGTTGTAAAAGAAACACTTAATTTTTTTTCATTATTTTTATATGCATGTATTTTACTGTGTTGTCCTGCTTTCGTTACTTGGGCCAATAAATTGGACTGCCATTACAAAGGTTACGCGGTGACGTCAGCCCTGGTGTTTGCCGGGAAGGGTGGAGGGGGAAGGAGGTTCGAGCGAGCTGTCCTCTGCGCATGCGCGCGCTGTTGTGAGGGGGAGCTGCGCGATGGGTGTGCGGAGAACTGATCTGATGCTACGCCACAAAAGGGAAAAAAGCAGTGTTTTTTTTTTCGAGACACTTTACAAGCCCTGGAAAAATTGTGTCTGTCGTCAAATTATTTTAACGTAAATAGTTTGGGGTAGTAGCTTTTTTTTATAAATATTTCGGACGGATTTTTTTCCACCCTGATTATCTAAATTGAATCAATTTTACAACGGCGACAAAGCGGAAACGTGGTGCTTAACAGCGTGTGACGGTTAGTACGTATGAATTAAAATCTGTGCCGTTAAACACAGTCACTTACAATTTAAAAAAAAAAAAGTAATTTAAAACTGTTTTCACGATTCAAAAACCACACTTAAGCCAATGATTTGGACGTCTAGCCAACACAACGCAGGCGTTTATCTGAAAGAAAGAAAGAAAAGGGCTTCTCCCGGTCTCGGTGTAAGCGTGCATACGTGGCTGACCCTGGCTGCCATCACCCCATCCTCTCTGAGTAATCTAGCCGTTGTCGGAAGTTCGTGGGGTCACCGCCGAGCACTTCATCAATAACCAGGGATCTAGGCACCACGTTATCAGCAGGGCAGATTGGGAGCGGATCCAGGAACTTCGTTGGGGGGGGGGGGGGGGGGGGGGGGCGCGCTTCATCTGCATCTCGCTGCTGGTGACGTCTAGGCGCCGGGGGCGCCGCTGCTGATTACCCAGGTCGATAACGAGCGCCGCACAAACAAGTAGGCCGCCGCACACTAAAGATGTTCTACCAGCTGAAGGCAGAATACCACCGAAGAACTTCGGCTGCCGGTTCATAAAGGAAAAAAAAAATAATAATTCGAAAACTTACAGTCCCAAGGCTTGTATATGCCTTTGAAGTTTGAACCCGAAACGGCTTTATTTTATCATAGTTAATTGAGAAAGTATTTTATACGTATCATTTAGCGTCTGCAAAAATTTTCACTAAGGAATGCTCTGCCTAGATACCTGGTTTTCGACGAGGAACTTTATTAATATTCTGCCCAATATGCTCAAATTCATTGAACAGTTAATACTATAATCAAGCCAATGGAGACACTTTCAATGGTGGTTGGGGGAAGGGGGGACACCTTCACTCCTCCTTCTCATTTCCCAGGGACGAATTAGAATTACGAACGAAACTTTCGTATGATCCTTTCAATAAAATTAAATACTGCATGATATACGTATCTCCATGCGAGGCACATCATAAAAATCACCATCGTTATACTTTTTCTCAAGGTCTACTAGAAAATAAATTAAGAAATAGAACGAATGATATCCAAATATAATTATATTATGTTATACTTCTTTAAGCATGTTATATAAAAATGATGAGAGTGAATTTTTACTATGCGCGCACACCATACAATGAAATTTCCACACGATGTGCTATTAAATCTTATACTTTAGTGATTGATATTAAATACTGTCCCTATAATTAAAAAAAACATTTATTTATTGTGAGTATTAATGATAGAAGTTGTTTTATACATTGTTCAAGTGTTTTATGTAAGTGAGGTTAGGTTATACTTCTTTAGAAGCGTTATGAAAAAATGATTAGAATGAATTTTTACGGTACGCACGCAGCATGCAACAAAAATTGAAAGGATGAAAAAGACTACATACAAATAAAAATTATATACATATGTACTTTCACATTACAAATTTAATGATTGATATTGAATACTGGTCCGTATAATTAAAAACATCTATTTATTGAGTATGATCATTTCAATATAGTTTGCGCAAAAGTTAGATGACTATAAATTATAACAAATTATTTATTAAAGGATAGTTGTACTATTATAAAGTTTTATATTTTAATACCTATGCGAATTCATGGACAATAATTTTCTGATAAATTTAATTAAATTTATTTAATTTAAAGTACAAATAAAGGATATATAACTGCATAGTATGAAAAATCAATTCAATAGACGTAGCTAAGTATTTAATAATATTAAGGAAGGCATACATGAGGAATAATAAATATGTGCATTAGGTTTAAATAAGGTGTGGATGAGGTATAATGAAGCAATGGATGAGGTTGGATAAGGTATAGGGTATAAGTTGATTAGTTATAACGTTATAACGAAGGCATGGGCGAGGTATGGGATATACATGTTGCGGGTAATGCTAGAAGAAGAAGTAAACTTAGGTTTCCCCGGGTTAACTTAGCATTATCCAGGTTTTTTGGGCAAAGTTTGAATGATAACGGAAATAAATTTAATTCGGCATGTACCCGTTTACACTTAATTGTACCCAATGCTGAAAGAGTAATGTTAGTAAAACCAAATGATTGATAACTTTAGATTCATTGATACCTTCCATTACACCGCCTCGTCACAAGAAATATCCCAGGTGATTTTTTTTCTATTTTAATAATTAATTTAAATAATTTAGGTTTTCTTTTGCTTTACTAATGACTAACATTTTTTTATTATTTTCGTTCTTTTTTTCAAAGTAACTTTTATTTTTAAGACTTTATGTTGAATTTGGGAATACAATATTTTGATTTTATCGTCTTAAAATTCTATGTAGATACAGAGAAATGCTTTTTCCGGCTCTCTAAAATTTGGAGAAAATGTTAATTTTATATTTTGACCATCTCACTCGAACAGTCTGCCAACCCCTGACCTAGGCGCACAAAATTTATTTGAGTGATTATTCGGACTCTACCCTATAACTTTAGGTAACACTGAATGAACCCGGGTAACCCTGGGTTGTCTTGTTTTCTCCTTCGTCTGTTTTTTTTCCTAACCTAAGTTAAAACTAAGTGTGTAAGGGAGGGGTATAGGTAGGGAAGACTCTAAGTGCGTCTCAGGGCAAGCCCTATACGCTCTAAACATGCGGGTTTTTAACCATGCAGAATAGGTCACGTGCATCATGTGCTAGGAGGGGATTGGCCAGCCATGGCAGACGTTTTCGCCATGACTAACTCCCCTCACTCTTAATTCTAGACTAAAACTAGATAAGTTGGGCCCAGGTAAAACCTCCATAGACAGAGGGAAAACCCTGGGCACATACATGCGGGATGCAAAGGTCATGCATTATTACAAGCAGGTGGATTACAGGAATAGAAGGATGGTCCTGGAAGAAGAGTGGGGCGTGGTAGAAGTTCTACTATGCAAGGGGTGGGGCACTTGGACTTTTAGTCCGCATTGGTTTGGTCAGGTCTGGTCTTTTGGGGGCGGCTTATGCCGTTTCCCGTCGTACTGCCAGTTAGCACTCATTGTGGCTGTGTAATATGATCGTGTAAGTGGGGCGGTCGCGAACTGTGGCGTCGGACTAGACTCCAGAGTGGTGACAGAGCTTCAGGTCGACCTGTCGCCAGTAAAAGGCTGTCGGTCAGTTAGAGAAATTGCCACCATCTGTCATTGAAAAGTCCTAGCTGCAGTACTACGCTGTGTGAGCTGCGGTCGCGAGCAGGGCATCGAGCCAGACTCCAGAATGGTGACATAGCTTCAGGTCGACCTGTTGCCAGCAAAAGGCAGTCGGTCAGTTAGAGAAATTGCCACCTTCTGTCATTGAAAGACTCTAGCCTAGCATCTACGCTGTTAATCTTCGAAGGATAATTTATTTATTCCATTAGGGCCCCGCTGGGCCAAAGCACGACTATTTGATTCGCCTGATAGTTTGTGTTGTGCAGTGTGTAGTGGGATGTGTGTGCTTATATATAATTGGGGCCTAATATTAACTTAACTTAATATTAACTTAATGTACGTGAGCTGCCAGCTTATGTGCGTGCGCTCCACGCGCGTGTTCTCGCGCTCGGAGCAGGGGGAGGAAGCGCGCTGATTGGTCCGCGGGCTGCCGGCCAATCAGAGAGCAGTTCCGCCACGTCCGCGTCTACGGCGGGCGGTGTGACAGGATAGATTTTGGGCGTTTATATTTCTCTTTAATGTCTGGATCATAATTTACTAATGTAGAAATATGTGGATTTAAACTATTTGCGCATTTATCGTAAAGAGTTTGTGTAGTTCTGATGTAGAAGTCTTGTAAGGTTTCCGACTTCGTTTCACGATGCAAGGCTGCTACAGCACAATACGTTGGGGCGTCTGTAACTGCCCGAATACATTTGTTTTGTACTCGTTGTAGCTTTATTAAGTGTGATTTCGCAGCAGTTGCCCATACTGGGACTGCGTACGTAATTATGGGGCAAATGAGTGCTTTGTAGAGCAGCAGACCATTTTTTACTGTGCCTCTACATCGCCTACTCATGACTGGATATAGTGAGCTCATTCTAGCATGGGCTTGAGCCCACTTGGCGTCAATATGATGGCGCCAGAGCAGTTTCCTGTCCATGTGTACGCCTAGGTATTTTACTACGTCCTTGTGAGGGATTTGTTCGTTGAACAAATGTATTGGTGGCCTGCGTTCTACAGGCGGAAAGTTTTTGCGGGTAAACACAATAGCCTCTGACTTAGCTGTGTTTACTTTTATTCGCCAGGATGTGCACCATTGCTGGTCGTGGCCAGCTGGAGGTTATGTGATCTTTTGTAGAGTATAGTATCATCTGCATAGCAACCTATCTTTACTAGGCGGTGTTCAGGGCGTGGTAAGTCGTATGTATATATGTTGAATAGGACAGGGCCAAGAATGCTGCCTTGTGGTACGCCAGCTCTTATTTGTTTAATATCAGACAGAGCTCCTTCAGTTGACACTCTGAAGGTTCTGTCTGCGAGGTAGGACGCGACTTCCTTCGTCTGGCTTCCCCAGCGGCGCGCACAGAGAGGGGGCGGCAAGACAGGGGGAAGGGATGGGATAGGAAGGGAGTTGGGAAGGGCCGGTAAGAGAGGGTAAGGGAAGGGTGGGGAAAGGAGGAGAAAGGAAGGGAAAGGAAGAGAGGGGAAGGGACGAGAAGGTAAGTGAAGGGATTATATGAGAAGGGAAGGGATTGTAAGGGAATGGAGGGGGAATGAAAGTATGGTAGTAGAAGGGAAGGGAAAGTAAGGGAAGGGAAGGTAAGATAAGGGAAGGGAAGGTAAGGGAAGGGATGGGAAGGGAGGGTAAGGGAAGGGAAGAGAAGGGAGGTGAATGGAGGGAAAGGGAAGCGCCGTTAAGGGAGGGGCAGGTAAGGACAGGCAAGGGAAGCGGGACGCCCACCTCCTCCAGCACGGTGCGGCGACTGCCCCTGAGGCTGAGGCGCGGGCGCCAGTCGCGGCGGTGCTCGCTGCTGCTGCGGCGCATGGCGGTCACTGCCGCTCGTCCCTGGCGCGCCGCCTCGCCACCTGGGAACAGCGCCGCGGGGCGTAACAATCCGGCCCTCCTCCGCCGTCAATGCATTACTAACTACGTCAAATACATCATTATTTCATTAATACTTTATATTATATGAACTAAAAGAAAAATGAAGAGCCTTCCTTCCTCCCTCCTGGTTGGCCTGTTAATTTGACCAATAAGAGCTGAACTTCTGTGATTGGCTGGGGGGTGCCCGGCCAATCACCTCAAAGCCTAGCTCTGCATCCAACAACGAACAGATCGCACTCAGGTTGGCCAAACAGCCCAGCGCCAAACAGAAAGAGAAGAGGCCACTGATTGGTCAGCACTCCCAGCCAATCCCAAGGGGCCCAGCTCCAATTGCTGGCCAAACCACAAGACACAGCCAGGAGAAAGGAAAGACGCTGATCGGCTCACAGCTGCAGCCAATCGGGAAACACTTCCCTATCAGGCGAGAGTATTAAAAGGCTGGAGAACTTGTAATAACCTCAGTATGTAACTGCTCCCTGATGATAACGACTGCAACGTCGATCGAAACATCGGTGATATCTTCGCTTTCGAAGCGGCTACAACTCAGGAGTCAAGCAACTCCAGACAGTGACCGCGAAAGCCTGTGTACTTTAATAAACGAAAATAGTTAAAAAATTATACATACATTTTTAATTTCAACATAAAAAGTACCTATTTCTTTTGGAAATATTATGGAAACTTCTACAAACTCTTTGAACATTTTAAGAACTCTATGTAGCCGACATACTCTATATGTTCATCAATATTAAAAAAAAAATCAATATAACATTATATCATATTCCATGCAGCGAAATTATTTTAATTTCTTTAACCTAATGCATCCAACATTGAATGTCTTAACGAATTTCATAACATGCCTAGTAAGGTAGTCATGCAATTATTTATGATCTTCAAACACTATTTTCCATCCTTTGCACTAACATTTGATCGTATTATTTTTTTTTTTGAAATTTTTTTTTAGGAAATACTAAGATAGTTATTAATAAATTCCATCAAATTTAAAAATAAAAAAGTTTTTTTTTTTTTAATTTTCAATCCCTGTTTTTACGGTAATAGTTCGTTTCATTAAAAATTGTTCCAGCCAAAATTATTAGATAATGTTTAGGCGTTTTACAATAAATTATAATAGAAAATAAAGTAAATGTATTATTAAAAATGCCCTTTCCATTTTTTAGCCTTGTTATTTACAACCTTTGTAGTATTGGTTTGTATCATCAAAAATTGTTTCAGACAAAAGTTATAGGTAAAAATTCTAAAATTAACAAAAAAAAAAAAACTGAAAGGATTTGATAGTGTATCTACAAAGGGAGGTTTTTTAATTATACCCATAATTTTTTTAACACCTTGCAGCAATAGTTCGTCTAATGAAAAATTGTTTCAGACAAAAGTTTTAGATGAAAATTATAAGATTAATACACAATTAGTACGATTTCGATGTTGTGCCTTCGAAGGGAGTTATGATTTTTTTTTGCTCCAACTCTTGTAATAGTTGGTGTATAAAAACATTTTGACTAAAGTTGTAGATAAAATTTTAAGGTTTACAGTAAAATAGAATAGATTTAATAATAGTCACGGTACAAAAATATGATTTTATTTTTAATTCTACCCCTTTATGTTTCATCCTCCTGCAGTAATGGTTCGTCTTACCAAAATTGTTTTAGAATAAAGTTTTAGATAAATATTTTTAAGATTAATACGTAATTTGTACCAATTGGATGTTATTCTTACGAACAGAGTTATAATTTATTTTGTCCGCCAACCCTTGTTTTTTAAAACCTTGCAGTTATGTTTGGTCGAATCAAAAACATATTCAGACAAACGATTTTGGTATTACTCCTACAAGTTATAAAACGTTCAAACGGTTGTGATATTTTCCATATACGGGAGTTAGAACGATTTTTTTAATAAACCTCTATTTCTATACCTTTGGTCGGATATTGCCCATTTACGAACTTGCCCGAAAATTTCCACTACTAGATTTTATGTATCAGTTTGGAAGTGATTTTTGAAAAACTGCAACAGTTTTTGTGTCCACAAAATTGTGATATATATTTATATATAAACTTTTGAGTTGATTGTTTTAGGGTCTATGGACCATGAAACGAAAATCTATAAAAACATTTTCCCAAAGTCGTACCATGGTAACGGCTACAAAAGGTAGTATTTATTTGAAATATACCTTAAAGGCTTGTATACTTGTATACTTACGTACTTGAGTTAGGTGTTATAATTATTTTTTATTTAAGACACTAAACTATTGTGAAATTTACTGTAGCAAAAATGAATAAGTAGCCTACTCATTTAATATTTATATAAAATGTATAGAAAATAATATTATAGTAAAATCACAAACAAATGAGATATATTCATTTATATTTGCGGAAAACACAATTTTTCTAATCCAAAATTTTGTAATTTTAAAAAAGTAAGAATGATTTTACACTGCCCAGTTTTGAACCACAGTTCTTAAGTTTATTATTCACGCACTATAACCACTGCGCCTCGAAGCTTAATATACAGGTGCACAGCTGGCTGACATCAGGTGGCCGCCGCAACATGAGACGCGCCGCGCGCACCTGGGTCGCCACTTTTCCTACCTCCAGCCCTCCGCTCCCCGCGCGGCACTGATAGCTAGACACCTGACACCTCGCAGCTGGGGAGTCTTGCGCGCCACCTGGCAGCTGCCGACGTGTTTCGAGAGATTTCTGCCGTCGGTTCGGCGCGGAATGACGCGACTAGCCCCAGCCGCGCTCGTGAATTCTAGAAGTGGCGCCTGGGCCGATATATAAGCCGAGGACGCCGGACTCCAGAAGAGTTCAGTCGGGAGTTATCCCGCGGCGGAGTTTCCGGGGCGATAGTGCCGCGGGTGTGGCAGAGTGGCGAAGTCCTTGGGCAAAGGTTCCAGGACAGGGAGTGAGTCAGTTCAGTGGAGTTGGGAGTTTTCCCGCGGCGGAGTTTCCGGGCGATAGAGCGGCGAAGTCCCTGGACGAAGGTTCCAGGGCGGAGAGTTCAGTTCCTGGCGATAGTGTCGCGGGCGCGGCGGAGTTCCGAGCGTAGTTCCGAGCGAGGCGTCGATTGGATCCTCGGCGAAGGGTAGTGCGACGGCAGTGGCGAAGTGCGGCGACGGAGTCCTGCGACGGAGGACCACGAGGGGTGCTACGGCGAGAGTTGCGCCAGAGGTGCGGCCCAGCGAGGTGTGTGGATTGTAAGAAACGAGTGACCGGGGAAGCAACATTTTTAAGTGCAATTGATTATTTGCCATTTTAGAAGATTATTTGGAAGTGACGTAAGTAGTAGCCGTCAATAAAACTGTGTAGTGACAAAATCTTTAATTGGGCTATCCTTTTACGAACCCTATCGTAACAATATTATAGTTTTGTAATACCAGTATCCTTAGGTTATTTTAAAACTTTAAGACTCTTTACTATGACTATTTTAGTTTATCAGTTACATTCCAGGGTAGTTTTTCGAAGATTCATTTGGCGCACTAGTAAGTTCGGTATGTCCCATAGTTTTTATGAAAGTGACTATATGTGGGTTTATGTTCATACACGTGGGTCCGCCATCTTCCTGTGAAAATTTCGTTGCATGGTGCGCGCGCATCGTAAAAATTCACTCTCGTAATTTTTACATAACGCGCCAAAAGAAGAATAACTTCAAAATGATTTAATTAAAATACTAGGTAATAAATAAGTAATTCATAATGTGACAAAGATTTGCGCGTCTCCCTTGAAAACCCAGTGGATTATAGCTACTTTAGCAACGTTTTTCCACTCGCCGGAAATTGAAACCAGATACTCTTAGTGGGAGTGAAATGATCTGAAGAAAAAATGGGAGCCTGATCGTCGCGTGCGTTAGAAGTGAAACTTCACACACAGAGAGAGAGAGAGAGAGAGAGAGAGAGAGAGAGAGAGAGAGAAAGAGAGAAAGAGAGAGAGAGAGATAGGAAATAAAAAAAAAGTACAGAAGAGTACAGGCGAATGAACAGGTATGGGATGGTATGAGAATATAAGCATGTATCCGAGTGCGGAAATATGCTAGTGAACAAATACCTATACGAGTACCAAGTATGTGAGTAAAATGTGCGCAAGTATACAAGTGTGCAAGTGCGCAAGAGCGAAAGTGTGCTACGATGCAAACAGACGCAAACAGACCATCGATCGTTGCTGCTGCCATCTGTGTTTTCGAAAAGTAATGTGAAAGCTAATATTTGGTACACAAATTCGTATTTGGTACATACATAAATTCGCCTTCAATGAAGTACACAATGGATAGTCGCAATAGACGTTCAAGGTTTGTAACAAACTTGATAACGAATATACAATATTTGTCTTTTTCCTTCTCCCTCCTCATGGTCATTATCGATCGCCCTCTTCTGAGAATTGTAATTATCGTTATCCGTTTTGGTCTGATGAGACATCACATCGAATTAGCCTACCGGCTGTAAAGAAGTTTCAATTAAACCAATGATTGGTAGGGACCATCACAGTCCTGGTTATTATTTTAAGAGTGACTGAGATGCATAACTGATATACATTTAATTTGATTTGTTATATGTTACATTAATTTGATTGCTTATCATTAATCGATTTTTCCATGTCTCTTATAATTATTAAAATAAATTTCAAATAAATAAAAACATATAAAAATTAAAAAAGACTAAAAATAAAACAAATTTCATTTTTGAATAATAAATAACTAAAAAGATAAATTAAAAAATATATTATTTGGAAATTAAAGTTTAATTAAGTAGTCGAAGGATTGAGTGAATGAACCAGACATTTTCCCCACCTGCGGAAAAAATCTTAGAGCTCTGTGGGGAATCAGACTCCGATCTCCTTGCTGGGAGTCAAGAGATTATATATATATATATATATATATATATATATATATATATATACACACACATACATACGACAGGGAAAATAGGTTCGTAACGGATAGCCCAATTAATTAATTAAATTTTTATTTATTAACACTTAAAATATCTGTCCACAAATAAATCAATCTTTCATTTAGTCAACAGTTCACTCTCCCGACTGGAGCTCGATTCGACAGTGGCTCTCCCTACTGCTCGTCTGTTACCACGCACCTCAGTCCAAAAACACTGCCTCGCGCTACTCACCCGTCCGTCACACAAAAAAAAAAAAACAGTCCCGATGCACCAGTCTCCGCAACACGAAGCCCGTCGCTCGTCTTCCGCCTTCACTCACCAAGGGGTCACTCGCCCTCTTCACTTCACTTCCTCGAAGGCTGGTGTCGTCACTTTTAACCCCCTCAGCCCCCTTCTTGTATGGTATCGCACCCCTTCGATGTGAAGCGTAAGAAGGGTCGATCTGACACCCGAGGCTCCCAGAACAATAACGTTCTAGTTACGCCAGTTCACGTAAACGGGACTCTGGGCCGAGCGCTCCAGAGCCACCGAGAGTTCAATGAGAAAGCGCCGATGAAGGGGGAAGTGGGAAGGGGATATGGGGTAGCGAGGTGACATTGCTAATCCGATTAGGTGTGTAGTGGTAATGGACAGCGCCCCACCCGCAGGTGAGCGCGGCGGATTGGCTGGCAAGCTGGACTGCCTCGTTGCCTTGAACCTACTATTCTCGTAACTATATATGTATGTATGTGTGTGTGTGTTGGAATCTTATTGGAAGTGTCTGTTATTGCGCATCGCGCAGCCATTAACCCGACTGCACTCAAGAGCGAAATCAATATTAAATTATGGATGGGGGAGTTTTCCAGTACATTTTCGTCAAAAGCTTTCAAAAATAACGGTACTACACTTTATAAGGTGACAGCTTAGATGCCGTGAAGTAAAAAAATATTTGGATAATACGCGCTTGAAAACTGAGCATTAACGATTAGCAGTTAGGCTTTGACCTGGAGTTCGCCTAGCAAAATTAGTATGGTAATTTAACTAGACAATTAGTATTCACCCCCAGAATGACTAAAATAGTTATTGTAAGTATGCCTTGTACTAAAATATTTACTGAAATAGTTACACAGAAAACATGTATTCTTGTCATACGTATTAAAATTATTTTTATATACGCATTGGTTTTCTGTTTTTGTAAATAAAAAAATCTTACCTTTGGCCACTTGACACATAATTAAACCGCTACGAAAAATGAAATTTACACTTAAAAATTAATGATAAATTTACATTTTTTTTTGCTAATGGAACGTTCGTAAATTTATGTTATATATTTTTAAAGGTATAATACCTCTTAGCAGTTTGCATAATCGAGATTCAGTAAAGAAAATGTTTGATGATTCGTGAATAGCACAGCCAAATATGAATGTGTATAAAACAGGATTACATTAATTTTATGTTTGAAAAAAAAATAGAGTACGAGTCACGTGGTAAATACATCACGTGATTTTCACGGCTCTGTTCGAAAATGCAAAACCAATGATGAGCACGTGCGCGTTATGAACGATGATCAGTCTACCTGAACATTAATTGATGGTAACAATACCTCGCTATCCTGCATTGTGCTAGAATCGGCGCCCAAACAAATGCAGGGAATGCAGCTGATAGAAACATGCGCGCTGTTTCTTTCTTTTTTTTTTTCAGATTAGCGCAAGGGACGCAACAACGCTACACGCAAACAACGCATGAAAATCACGGTCGTTAGCAAAGCACTCAAGTCGCATAACATCACCAACCGTACTGTTTAAATTGTAAGTCAAAGAAAACAAATTACTACCCGGATTTCTTTTGATGAATCATGCCATCAAGATAGATTGATTTAATACTGTTATTTTTTTTTACTGTGCTAACTTTAACAAGTGAAAGCGTGATGTATATTAAAAATAAAAAAAGTATTGTAGCCTTCTATGCACATAACATCTTCGTCTTTAAAAATGTTTTCGGAACACGTCACTTCCAACATGGAAGGCGGAAACGCAAAGCCGAATCGCAAGAAGTTGAAAATTGAGTATTTGCCTGGTGTGTAGTTTAAAAACTAGTGATTTTAAAACGTTGTTATAGAACTTTTTGCATTTGGAAATTCTTGTTTTCTTGGGTTTCCTGCGTAGTTTACAAACCCGGAATAAATCCCGTTGCAACCCCGCATGAACTGACAGAGCGCTTCGTGCTTCGCAAAAAAAAAAAAAAAAAAAAAAAATTGCAAGCGGCACCCTGCGGTGACTACCTCCCTCCCTGTTCCCCTCGCCCAACTACAAACACCACGTCACTCCGACCAACCCCCTCCAAGCCGGCTTCGCTCCGTGCCGCGATCCGCTAATGACAGCCGACTAATAATGGCGGGATTTGCCAGCATTACCAACCCCTCTGCGTCGGCGCCGTCACTGCCAACTGCACGCGGACACAAGAACCCCGTGCTGATTGTTTCCGGAGCGCGCCCGTTGCACGGCTCGGTTCAGTTGGCACGAATACAACCGCAATCTCTCCATCTGTCTCTCTTTGATTCTCACTATCGCTTTGCGTTTGCGTGTAAACCACTGGCGTTAACAGCCTGTTGCATCGTTTGCGGAAGAGTTTTATGAATACCGGCAGGAAACCCAACGTAAGAAGTAAAAAAATAAATAAAGAAAAAATGTAATTTTTTCGATTTTTCTGACTCATTGATATATACCACGTAATTTTTTTATTAATATTATAATGTAAAAATATAAAATAATTTTAAATATTTAATATACAAGATATATTTTTTCAAACTCCGATTAGCTTTAAAACATGAAAAATTTACATAACATAATAATTTTATCACCTGACTCATTGATATATACCACGTAATTTTTTTATTAATATTATAATGTCAAAATATAAAATAATTTTAAATATTTAATATACAAGATATATTTTTTCAAACTCCGATTAGCTTTAAAACATGAAAAATTTACATAACATAATAATTTTATCACCTGACTCATTGATATATACCACGTAATTTTTTTTATTAATATTATAATGTCAAAATATAAAATTATTTTAAATATTTAATATACGCGATATATTTTTTCAAACACTGATTAGCTTTAAAAAATGAAAAATTTACATAATATAATAATTTTATCACCAAACGTACAGCAGGGTCTTAATTATTTTCCTACATAATCGCCAAACGATCGAGGTATTTGTCATATCATAACACAAGCTTCTCGATGAGATAACAGGGCCAGCACCTGGATCTCCCTCTTCCTCAGGACGCCGCTGTGAGGCGGGTGGACTAATGGTGCGGCGCATTCAGCTCCAATATTAGAATATCTTGCTATAACACTTGACGCGGGAGCCAGTGCGCCGCGTGATTAGTCCACCCGCCTCACAGCGGCGTCGTGAGGGAGAGGGAGATCTAGGCGCTGGCCCTGTACCTCTATTCACTGGCGGCTAACTTCTTCGAAGAAGACATAGAGAAGCTTGTGTCACGATCTGACAAATGCCTCTATCGTTTTGACGATTATGTAGAAAAATAAGTAAGACCCTGCTGAACATTTGGTAATAAAATTCCAATGTTTTTTTTAATTCGTCTTTTTTATAGCACATCGGAGATTTAAAAAAAAAACAGTTCTCGTATTTCACCTTTGTTACGTTGGACAGTATCACCGTACAATTTCGTTGCGATGCATGCGTCTAGTGACGCGAAGACGCCACCCGCAGTGCTTGACTGGGATCGGCCGGCCTAGGAATGGCGCGCAAGCGGAAACGGAAGTTCTGCCATGTTCTCTTGGCACCACGTGATTAATCTGGACTATTCTCGCAACTACTGATAGATGCCCACGTATCGACGAGAGAGAAGAAGAAGTGGGATGGGGAACAGCTGACCACCGAAGGCTACGAGACACCTCTGCGCTACGCCGTCAAGAAGATTGCCCGCTGCCACAGTCTCGATGGCCGCCTCTCGGACTTAGAACTCGGAGATTGGTAAGCCCTCTGCCTTGCTTATTCACGCTTGAAACTGAATTCTGGACTTGTAGCGCGATCCTTAGCTGCGACTTGTAATAATTTGTGAATGAAGATAAGTCGAGGAAACGGTGGTAATTCATACTGGTTTCGAACTTAGTTAGAATAAGGTGAACGAATGAGGGCTGAAAGAGGTTTGTGTGCGGTGGCAGCGTGGCTTGACAGTGATTATTTGGTGTTAGCGACTGAATACAATAACAGGAACTTTATCTTTGGCATTCCATCGTCATAAATGAACTTTGATTAACTGAAATAAATGATTGTTTGCCTCAACAAAATATTTGTTTGTATATGGCCAAGTAAACACACGTGATTGATTCAAACAATTATTTTTGCCGTAGAAAATATTTGGTTGATCCAACAAAATTGTTTTGTAAACTCAACTATGTATTTCGTTAAGGGTAAAAAAATCAATTTTTTTTGGTTAGTTAATTACAGACTTTTATGTACAAGGGCATATTTAGCTTATTTGCCTTGAAGAATGTTCTGCCCTCAGTAACTGACGCTATAAACAGTTCAATATATAAATGAATTGCTGGTTTTTCTGTAAACTGGTTTAGTTATTGCAATGTACTAACATTTTAGGTGCCACGAGTTTGTCTTGAATGAGTGAGAGGAATAATTGGCAGTCCACAGCCCGTCTTTAAGGATATTGTGTGCATATATTTTAAGGCTCTTGCAAATCTTTGAATGTTATGTTAGCAGTGTGATCCTGATCCCAGTACTACCTTTGGAAGTGTTATCTCATAACTGCACTATGTATAACTGAATATTGTGTATTCGCCAGTTGCATGTTCATAAGAATTTACATAAAACTTGTGTTTAAAGTCACCTACCAATTCGTGCACATTCTCTGCACTTTCCTTGCTCCACGTCCACAGTGCAACCCACATCACACTCGGTCATCAGCGATAGGGGAGGGGTTACGCTTTTTTTGCTCGTGATAAAATAGTCACCTCAGTCTTAATATGCTACTAAAGTTTGTTTTAATTGTAGGCCTAAGTAATAAATAACATTTTAAGTATTTCTCTAGACCCTAAATTAACATAACACAGCATTCGAATTAAATCTTTCTAATACAAAAAAATATATACATACTGCTCTTGTTAATCAGAAAAATAATAGAAGCATGCAAGCAAATAATCTCTGAAGTAGGTTTTAAAATGTTTTAAAAATGTGGCGTGGAAAAAAAACGTACGCAATACCTACGAAAGCCGATAAATTTCGAGCGATCCCGACCAATCCTGGGTGACTTCGGGCGTTTCCGACTACCGCTCATGTGTGTACTCCTACGCAATTAACTCATGCCCCCTCGCATCCCGCATGTCTGTGCCCATGGTTTTATCCGTGTCTGTGCAGATTTTAACTGGAACAAATTTAACATAGTTTTAAGATAGGGAGTTAGTCAAGGCGCCAATCGCTGCCATGGCTGGCCAACCCCCGCACAAAGCACAAGGTGCATCCGACCGTCTCCCTGCACGGCTAATCCCAGAATGACTAGGCGTATAGGCTTCGGCCTGACACGCACCTAGGTCCCTCCCTAACACGGACCACACTTACAAATACAATTATTTTTTCTTTAGGGTAGGGAAAAAATTTATTCTGTAAAAGCGTTTTCGACCTTACCTAAAAAAAAATTATACGTTTTTGCATAAATTCGCATAGTTGGCTTACGTCCGTACTTTCCTTGCTAGTGCCGGCCCGTCTGGCATTCCAGACAGTTAGATGCCAGACTATCGGAAGTCTACTGTTAAACGAAAACACAATACCCGAGATTATTCAAGCTATAAAGGTGAAAAATCAGGTCAAAAGCCGGGGTGTAGTAATTCTTCAAGTCTTTTTCGCTTTTATCGCAGCCGTTTCATTATTTAGTTTAAAACTTAGGTCTGCTAATCAAATGATTCAATAGTCGACGTAGTAGCTGCTCTGGCAGCGAATTCTAGCGGTGGGTGTGGAAACTAGATGTGATTCGCGTCCATAAATTTAGTTGGAAGCACAATTTGCGTATATTTATTACGCTCAGCTTTTTCATTTAAAGAATTCTACGACAAAATTTTGTGTCCGAGTTCCGTATTATAAGTGCATTTGCAACATGAAAACACATGAATTTTCTCGTTACCGAGGTTGGATGTTAACACATCCCTGATAAGTACTGAAAGACTCGCTCACATATATAATTTTTTTTTCTAAGAGTACCAATGCCTTATTTTTCTTTTCACTAAACGTATGCGTACACGGTCCTACAGTGTTCTCGTTAATCGCACAGACTCGTCGCCACCAAATGGGAATCTAAAGCGGAACATTCGATGGCGGTTGGTTTTAAAGGGGAGTAGGGTGGGTCGTTGTGCGATCTGGAACAACACGCGCTTTTTCGTGCGGTCAACGGAAGCACGTTTTATCGGCTTTCACCGCGGTCGTAGTACAAAACACCAACTGGTTCCTCTTTCCATTTTCAACCGTCGACATCCACACCGCTACCACTTCAGATCCGAATAAAAAAAAAAAAACTTTTATCAACGAAATGTCCCGAGCGATTAAACAAACATTTGCGCGCACCGTTTTACCAAGGATTACCTAACCGCCGCAATCTGCCAAAAAGAAAAAAAAAACTATCAAAGAACTGTTGGTCGGTATTGCACGCGGGTTCATTGTTCTAGACTTGCGAGTGTGATGTGGATTGCACTGTGGACGTGGAGAAAGGCAAGTGCAGCGTGAGATTCTTCTAAATCATTGGCAAACAGGCTAAATCGTCCTTTCTAAGCCCACACTTCAAAAGGAACGTAAAGCGTTAAGTTTATGAATAATGCTGAAAGATTTTCTGCGTATATATTTACTTTTCTGCCATTTTTTACGTCGAAATATATCTTATTTAAGAATTCAAATATTGTTATGAAAATAGTCAAGTTCCTGAATGGGGATAAAGAGAAAAAAATTTAATGTGTTAATTGTTTACAGCTGATGTTAAAAAAATTGGTAACGATAAGAATAAGTAATGCTCAAGACAACGTGAAAACTGATAATGAAGAACGGTAAGAGTGATACCACCATGTTTATGTAAATATGAAATAATTTTTTTTGGTCGTAATTCGAACCACCTATCTCTATTTCAATACACAACCGTCCCAAACATATTAAAAAAAATTGGGCTTATTTTCCCCTGTACATTTTTTATAGTTTTCTGTTGGGATGTAGGAAATATGAAAAGATATTCCGGAATTGGTTTACTTAATTATTTTTCTGTTACAAATTCGTGTTTTTATTGATAATTTGATTTTAATTCATTATATAACCATTGTTGGATGTTCGTAAATGATTTTTTTCAAACACTAAGTGGTTAAAACTTGCTTTAGAAAATTTTCAGGTTCGATTATTTTTTCAACCTTAACAATTGTATGTTTGCCTTCCGTAAAACTCCTTACTTTATGAATACAATACAATTATAGATTTTTTCTAATCTCATTAATCTAAATTTTTAGGGTTTTGAGAAAACTTAATTTTATTTATAATTAGTACCCTAAAACATCGTGAAAACACTGGAATGCTTTTTTTGGTAAATGAAACAGAAATATTCATATAAAATTAAAGATATTAGAAATTTGTACATTTACATGGAAACAACACTACAAAATAATGTTCGCAGTTATATTAGGTCCGAATTATTACCCGGGAATTTATTATTTGTGTTTTCCCAGTACCTCCAATAGTTTTAAAAGAGAGAGAGAGAGAGAGAGCATGCAAGTCAGTACACGTGATAAAAGTGAAACTTCTTTGCAATTCAGACTTCGAATCGTAAGTGCTCCCTTTATATATCTTTGGTGTCAGAAACTATTCAAAACAATGTTTCACGAAAACGTTGCATTAAAAATTCGGCCTTGAAATTTCAAAAGAAATTTTACACTCGTCACGCCCTAAGAAGTTTTGCTTCAATAATTGATGAAAAATAATTACCCTGTCAAATTAAAGCATGAAATGTATTATAGCTGCAAAAACATTTAGTTAAACAGCTAAATCAAAACAAAACAATACTGATTTTAAAAGTAATTAAAATAATACGTACTTGAAATAACACCATCTTATTGCCGAATACGGCCCGTGGCGCGGTGTACAACAATTAGCTCAAACCTCGTTGTGTTGCCCTCTGCCCAGATACTCCCTTACTACATGATATCAAGTCGGGCGCAGGTGGAGCCCTACCGCTGCGACCCACCTATCCTTGCAGCATGGCAGGGTTCAACCTGAGCCGCACGCCACCACGTGGAGCCCGCTCAAGGCACCGGGGCCCAAAAAGGTTCTCTGCACCGTCCGCAACCTATTTTCCGCCCTTTTCGCGTCAGAAACGTTTCACGGCGTGCGCATCTCTCCTGCGGGATGTTGGCAGGGATGTGCCTTGTGAACTGCCGGGTTACCGAAGGCTGGCAGTGCGCGGGGCGACTTGGAAGTCCCGTATGCTACCGACCGCGTCCCGCGGGTGGTGGATACGGGAATCCTAGCCCGAGAGTTACAATATCGCTGGAGTGACTGCGAATAACCAAAAATAGTCCTCGGACCACTGGCTGGCATGGTGGAGTCGTTATTACGGCTATCGGGGTGAAATGTAGCCTGGATGCTGCTCGGCGCGTGGCAGGAAGCAGTTCCGTCAGCGAAGGCACCACAGGGGAGCTCGATGTGCCCTGGACGCGAAGTGTAGACGAACTGCGGGCTGGAACTGGCGGAGCTGCGGAATGCTGCGCGCGCAACGGAACTGAAAAGCAACGGAACTGCGAAGGAAGAGACAGTGGTGAACTTCAATTTGGGGCCTTGTTGGAGCCAGTGGTAGCCCTGGGCGGCGCGACCTGAAACCGACCTGGGAATTTTGGAGGCCAAGAGGGTCCGAAACGGCAAGATACTTAATTAGCCTGGAAGAATTACCCCCACCCTGGTTTGAAAGGTCATCGGCTGTTGACTGGAAGAAGGAAGATGAAGATGGCGCATCGCCAGGCTGCCTGGCACCCCGTGCGCCCGCAGTCGTAGCTGGTTTACTGGCTCGTCTGCCCACCGTCGAGAGCACTTGTGCTCTCGGCCATCGCGCCAGGCCTTAGCTGCCGGCGAATCAGTGGGTTTACCCGCTTGCGGAGCTTGCTCTGCCGCTTTCTGCCGCTGTGAATATTGCCTGAACCGAGGCCTGGCCTAACCACGGCTCCAGCGCTGGGGGAAGGGAAAATTTACAGCAGCCCCATTCTTATTTTTACAGGTGGCTGCCTGGGCGGTGGGCTGGGTTGATGAGTGAAGTCACCCGCCCCTAGGGGCGCATGCGCCCCTGGTAAATGCAACCCAGGTGTGCCCAACAATACTAATGCAAGCCGTAAGGCCCAAGCGCCCAACCCCTGCATGGTTGATTCTTTCTGCCCCGCCCATCTCTTCATCTGGACCTTTTTCCCTCTTGTCCAATAGCTCTCTTGCTTGCATTAATGCTTGATTAATTGATCCCTGCATGACCTGGCCCAGGATTTTCCCTGTTTTTATGCAGGTTTTACCTGGGTCACTTTCGTTAGCTTTAGGCTAGGCAAACAAAGAGGCGCCAGCTATCGCTATAATTGCAGCCGTGACTGGCCAATAAACCCCAATAAGCACACGATGCACGCGGCCTTGTTCTGTATGTTTAAAATCCCGCAAGGTAGAGTATATAGGCTTCGGCCTGAGAAACATCTATGTCCTCCCCTAACTGGACCCTCCCACACATACTTAGATTATCTTAGGCTACGAAAAACGTTTCACAATAATCTTTCACGAAAATGTTGCATTACAATTTGACCGTGGAAATATTACTCCAATCGCGTCCAAAGAAGTTTCACTTAAAATAATTCTGGCAAAAAAACGATAACAGGAATTTTACTGAAACAACGGAGGATAGGCTATATTTTTTTTCATCAGCGGAATTTACGGCCAGTTAAAGCAAAATGCCCACGAACAAAACTTTTTTTGTCTTTAAGGAGTTGTATTGCAACAAAAATATTTTATTTACATAATAATTTTATTAAATATTCTTCGCATTGAAAATTTATTTTTTAGTAGTAGCTTGTCGTCGATAGCTAACCTGTCTGTATACCATAAGGTTTTCAAGTGTAAAATATTTAAAACCAGTTTGGAACTTCAAGAGATAATCTTTTTAATATACAAAATAATATTCAATATTTATTTACAAGATGGAGTTAGGCCTTGACCCTATGCCATACGAAAAATGATTAGCCTATTCTGTTTGTAAAAAATATATAGATAATATTGTAAAATTATCTTTATGTTATATTTAAATATTATAATCGTTTAATCCGGGCACAAATCCACGAGTTTGTCTGGCCGAAGTCCAAAAACATTTTCACCAATAGGAATAGGAAGTAGAACGAATGTCAATGGACTTAAATTCGTTTTACCGACAGATAGTGGACCTTAATTCATTTCCCCCGAATGTCACTTAACAAAAAAATGTAATTTGACCGTCAGTTGTTCGACCGAGTCATATGACTGGAAACCCAAAAATCTATTCCGCTTGGTAAAATTTCTTACATCTGGCAACAGGAGTTGACCAACAGGCACTAGACATTAAGTAATTAATTCCGACATTTCAAGGCAATGACCTTCGGTCCACCGACTGCTACGCATCCACGCCATATTTCAAGCGGGAGCCGCGCTGTTTGGTCATCCTTTAAAAGTGAGCTCGTGCGCGGGGTATCAATCCAATCGAACGGCGTCGTTGTCACGATCCAAACACCCGACAGATTCCAGCCACCAAGTTCGCGCAGCGACAAACAAACGCGATGAGTTTATACGTTATCCGACGGAACGTAATTCGCGCGCCGGTAAACTAATTTCCCCCGGGGACGCGAGCCATTATTCTCATCTCGCGACGGGGCGGCGTGATGTTTTCCTAACGTCGAACTAATGGACAAATTAATGGGTGATTTTTCTTTTACCCCTTCCCTCTCCTGTCCCCTTACCATCCCAACAGTTTGAGTCTTAGTTTCACTAACCCCGAGGCAGACGCTCAAATAATCTGAGTTCGTGAATTTCCTGATTTTTTTTTTTTTTGCTGCTGCAAAAGTTGAAGGTAGATTTACGTTAGGTGCGTTGCAAATATAATGTCCTCGCAAAAAAAAAACAGTTTTTTTTTTTTTTTTGGAAAAGGTGGTTTTTTGCACCTTTAGTGATCGCAAACATAATAAAAAGGTTGATTGGGTTATGTTCAGTGACATTTAAAATCGCTTCTAAAATCATGAAATTGTATGAATTCTAGCAAACAGCTGTTTTGATTTTATTCCGACCGCGAAGATCACACGAACCAGCGACGAACTTTGGATACGTCCGTTGAATAAATAACAAGGATTCAATGAATTTTAGTCATTGCAGATACCTGGGAATGTGAAGAGGGGAAAAAATGAATGAATGCCGCCCGCGAGAGTTCGTCAGGCGTGAACAGTGGTTTTGTTTGAGGATCGCATCAAGTGCTGCCGGATGTCAGCCATATGCCGCAGAGGGTTTGTGGAACATTTGTGGAGAGAGGGAGGTGAAGAGGTGGCATTTATTCGCGCCGATAGTGGGTGTCGACGTGACGATAAAACTTACAGAGCTGATTTCCGAGACTCCACAGTAACATTAATTATTACCAAAATATAATGAATTCGTTGGTCAGTAAACACAACAAAGTACTAACATATTACACTTGATTACATCAGCCAAATTTTGGAAAATGAAGAAATTGATACCATACTGAGAGCTACCGATTGAATTTAAATCATTTAATTTCTTTTTCTAAAGGATAAAAAGATATAATCTCTCAATTATTACATTACCACAAAATACGACACGATCAGAAAACAGACAGCATTCCAATGACTCACAAAATATTGAAAAATAAATTAATATTCACTTAATATAACTGCGATGCCATGGGGGTATTGCGCCGCGCAAGTGACGATAGTTACAAACATTTGTGCGACATTCACACCCATTATTTTACACTAAAATAATTTATGTGAAAATACTTGTTGCAACAAAGCAACAAAACAACAAATGCAAGCGCGCCATCGAGATACAATTTTAGAAATAGCTTTTAAATAAAAGTATTGACGAAAAAAAAAAACATGGTACTTGAGACTGAGCCTTAAATACTAAACATAATTTGCTACAAAATAATATCTTGGGCATACGCCACGCCATTTGTCCTGGAAAAAAAATTCTCAGGAATGGACAACAAAGATGAATACTTGAACACACACGGAGAACCAGTATCGTCAGTTTTGTCTGTGCCTGATGATGGCTGCAAAAAGACACGCCGAAACATCGAACATTTCAACTTTTGCACGAACATTGACCCAACGATCTATATTTATTGAAATTTTGTGGAAATTTATTTCAGAAAACTGTGTTATTGTGCCATATTTGCTCATTATGTAATAATTATATCCCTGTAAAGAATCGAAGCGAAACTTCGTACCCTTCTCTCTCTCTCTCTCTCTCTCTCTCTCTCTCTCACTTCCTCTCACCCTTTACAGCAAATATTATTTTTAACAGTTTGTAGTTTGGGTTGATCTCACCGCAAGGAGCCATGATCTCGTCTCTAGTCAAGGCGATTCGAATTCGATTTCTGGTGGGATGACGTCGGTATTTTAGTAATTGTTAAAAATTGGCGGACGTTGCTGTGAGCCGGTAGGTTATCACGGAATACTCAGTTTTCCCCCATTCATTCGTTCGCTCAGCCCGAGAGCCATGATAGTTTATCAGACATCGGCCACGGAAGCCCGCAATCTGAAAGATAACCTTATCTGGTTTTCTGTGTTTAGTGCAAATGTACATATTTCATTTGTCAGCCGTGGTTTCAGGAAACGGTTAAAAGCTCTGCAATGCCGTATGTCGTTAACATCTCTCCGAATTACACGCGTGTTTGAATATAAATAGTTCTCAAACGCAGACTATATTTTATATCTTATAATAATAATAATAATTTATTTCCCATTTTTTTACACTTTGTAACAATATTCACTTAATTAACCAGGAAATTTAGCACTCACGAAAGCAAGCTTGTATGTGAGTGCATCTAGTCACTTCAAATTACATGCGGTATTTTGACGATTTTAAACATTTGTAAATGTATAATAACTGAGAAATAAATATATAAAATATAACCTAGGAAACTTTACATTAGTTGTATAAAGATGAAAGTTAAAAATAGCAATTTATTAAAATCCAATATTATGTATAAACAAAAACCGTATAAATTGTAACATTGTTACATGAATAAATGAAAATATAATTAAATAAAAATTAGTATTTAAGTAAAGTACAGGTACAAAGTTATAACAATATATAAAACTTATTTAAATACTAAAGCCATCTCTTCATCAGTTAAATTATGTAGCCAAATATTAACATATTTTTTCATTTGAAAATAATTTTTAGTTTTTAGTTTTGCAGGAAGAATAACAACAATTTTTGGAAGCAAAAATTCTAAATATCTCGGAGATATTGTTTTATGAAATTGAGGGATTTAGAAATTTATATTCTGTCTATGCCATGTAGGATAGTTATGATCTATATAATTTAACTGATTATCCCTTTGATACATATTAATTATTGCAGCTCTAATAAACAATCTTTTAATATCAAATACATTTAATAGTTTAAAAAGTTCCTTGGATGGGTACATGTAGTGTTTTTAAATAACTCGTAAAATTAGTTTTTTAATTGTTATAAGTTGTCTTAATTGACGTTTCCTCCTCAAGCCAGAATGCCATACTGCATAACAGACTGAAAAATAGCAAAGTAAACCATTCTAATACCTTCAATAGATAATATTGTTCTTAGTTTAACGAATTTATACACCATTTTTCGAATCTTGTTCGTAAGATAAGAAACATGTTTATCCCATTTTAGAAAAGAGTCGAACACTATACTTAAGTATTTTATATCCTGTACTCTTTCTATGACTCTACATTTTTCACAGTTAACGTTTATTTCGTTACATACATTAATTTTTAGTTCATGTTCGATAGGTTGACCCAAAATGTTGGCAGAGAAAGTAATATATTTGGTTTTATTTATGTTACCAAGTATTTGCCAAACCTCTTTTTGCTACTTTATCCAGTTTATATAAAAGTATTTTATGTGAGACTGAATCAAAAGCCTTAGCAAGATCCAACATTACATCAATACATTTTTTATCTTGTTCCATGGCTTTGTGCACAAAGTTTGTTACTTTAATTAGAGCATCATTTGTACTTAAGCCTTTTCTAAACCCAAATTGGTTTACAGACAGTATTTTTTTGTTATCCAAAAATGACATTAATTGTTTTTTTTAACACATTTTTTTATAATTTTTTAAATGTTGCTTAATATAGAGATTGGTCTAAAATTTGAGGATGCAAAGCTACCCCCTTTATGCAATGATATGACAATCGCTTCCTTGAGCCGTCTAGGAAATTTCCCTAAACTTAAGCTTAAATTTGCTATATGAGCTAGAGGTTTGCAAAATTTATATCTGTGTTTTTTAAAATATGTTTACACTTATCTTATCTGAACCCAACGCATTGGAGTTTTTAATTTCAGAAATAATTGATTGTTTATCATATTCTGACACAGGAGCTAAGAATAAAGACCCTTGAACAATTTTTGTAGCACATGAATAATTTTTGGACTTATTACTAGAATTATTTTTAATGATTTCTGAAGCCATAGCATTTCCAACATTTGTAAAATATATATTTAGTGTGTTTGCAGCTTGCTCAGGATTTGACATAGCATTTATTATGTTATTATCATTTATTACAGTTTTAATATATAGGTAATTTAAAATTTTCTGAGCCAGTAACCTGTTTAATAATATTCCAAACTTTTTTAGAATAATTTTTTGCTTCAGCAATTTTTATTTTATAATAATTTTTTTTAGTTATTCGTATAAAAGACGTAAGCCTATTTCTGTAGTTACAAAATTTTTGTCTTAGTTGCGTATTAAATTTTTGTTTGTTTAATTGTTGTTTAATTTTGTCTCGTTTTCTAATAGATTTAATCAACCCGATTGTAATCCATGGTTTTAACATTTTTACTGACTTACGTGTATTAACAGTAAGCGAACTAGCTTTGTGTATGTAATTTTCTATCAAATTTACAAAATTATCTGTTGCAATATCAACATTTTGTTCATTTAATACACAATTGCAAGATTCGAATTCAAGAAAATAAGATAACAATTTTCCATCAAAATTTGTTTGTATATTGTTTTTCATAAGAGACCTTTGACACACAATGTTGTAGCTAATAACAGTAGCAAAATGGTCTGTAATATTAATGTGTAACACAGCAGCATAAACATCATTTTTATTTTTTATTTTTGGAAACGCATGGTCTATACAGGTTTGTGTGAAAAGTGTTTTGCGTGTATATTTGTTAATACAAGATGTCAAGCCATGTTAAGCAAGAATGTTTAAATATTTTTATGTGTATTTATCATAAACAGTCGTACATATATTTATATTAATGTCACCAACTAACATTAATTTTGAAGTATTGTGAACGGTAAACGTATTGTCTAATGAATTAAGGAAGTCGTCAAGACACCCATCGAAAGTCGCTTCTAAAATAAAAATATTTATGGGACGGAGTCAGTTTTTTTCATTTACTGGTCACGTACTTTTAAGTCCTCTCTGCGTTTGGACACGCCAAGTGTAACGGGATTTTGAAACTTTGACAATTCGGCAACTGCGATTGGCATGACAAGTAGGTTTTGTTTTTACAGGTGACTTGATGTTCGTTTTATTCTGGGCAGGTGTCAGGTAAATTGTTTGAAACCTGACATTTCTCAAAGTAGTCCCAGTGGCCTGCCTATCCTTCCGCCATTATTGTTCTTCAACACTGTTTGTTAACAACTTCATGTAATTATAAATTATGTGAAAAACGTCACGTGATTACTTCCGTTTGATAGTTATAGAATTTTTCAGAAAATTTGCACATAAGTCCTACTCTCGGGACACGCTATGCCGGATAAGTGGTTTTCAGGATTGTGTAACGTCAATATAATTTCAACGGTAATGTTTAAGTTGTATAATACTTTCTAAGTTGTAATAAACACCTCCTTAGAAATAATAAAAATGTAGATGTACATAAATATCAATACTGAAATGTACCCGTAAAATTTTAAATGTGACATTTAATTATGAATGTCCTGTTTCAGGTCATTATTTATTTTTTTACGTTTCACACGGTTAAAAATGTAGAATTTTTGAGTGGCTGAAGTTAAACAAAACGAAAAATGTAGGCAGTGCATACATTTGCATAATTAGCTGGCAAAATTGTTTATTTACGTGCTTGTGCAGCATGGAAAAAGAAAACCAAATGGAATAAATAACTGAAATTTTTTGTGTTTTCAGGCAATGCTGGTGTCTACTGCGTGGTACGGTTTTAAGTTATTTCAGAAAAATTGATTTAATTATATTCAGCCTTTAAAATCATGAAAGTCCTGATGATTTTAAAAGGCCAGGTAAACTTGAATATATATATATTTTTTGTGAAAAACTAAACCATTATCACATAGCAGCAAGTAATTTTTTTTTCAAACTAAAAACGTTCCAGTTTTATTTTCCATTTCATTCTCCTTACCCAAACTGCACATAAACGCTATGAACGTAACTTTGTCAGTTATATATACAACAATTATGCGATATGGATATTTATTTATTTATTTATCAATTTGTTACATGCCTACCGACGGCATAATGCCATGGGTGATAGGCACGATTTATATATATATATATATATATATATATATATACATATACATATATATATATATATTATTTTGTGAAAGTTCAGCCACTCAAAAAGCCAGCAAGTTCAACCGTGCGGAACATAAATTTAAAATAACGACTTGGAATGAGACACACGCCCTGACCCGCTACAAAATAGGAAACAATTAGCTGAAAGGAAAACCGACAGTAACGATGAATTCCAAGGGAACTAAGAACGCCGAAGGAGCAGCAGTTCGCCTTGGCAGTCAAGGTACAAGACAAGGTCAAGAGTAGGGATCCATTTGAAGATAAATCTGAACGCTGGTTCCGAATCATATGATGCCGTATGAAAGGCCTTTCACCGTACATGGCACAGAATACAGTACCCGTTAAAAGCATAGGACTATTAGGAAATTCCTACAAATAGTTTCTGTCCTTAAACATTTGATGTAATAATTGTGTTACATTTTCCCCTCAGCTGTTTTCATAAAAACATGTTTTTTTTTATAAATTTATATAATTGAAATCGGTTTATTATACTAAGTCATGAAATTTTTTTACAGGTATGAGAAAAATAGTATTTTACAGCATCTTACTGTGTGAAAAAAAATGTAAATAAAACAAATTTTCTAGTATCTTAGCGTTTAAAATATATTTTTAATTAAATGTTCATATTAAAACAAAGAAAAAATTGCATAGGTTTTTTTTAATAAATTGAAAATAAATATTTTAGAAAAATTAACCTTAAAACGGCCAACGTTTAGAAATAATTACTTTTCATACAAACTAAGCTAATGGAATGGGGTTTTCGGTATTCTTTAGTTTCTTTCCGGCTCTGTTCTGGTTATGTTTGTATTAAATTTTACAATTTTGGCAAGTAAAAGGCTGATTATACGCAAAGGTTAATTTATATATATTTTTAAATGCTATATACATTTTTTTCTCTCTGTTTTATTATTTTTTTTAAAGTGCACACGAAGAGGTCATAAAAAACATAACACTAATATGCCAGAACATTTATTGTGTCTAAGTATTTGTCCACACATTGAAATGTACCAAAATTATACTTTTCCGAGACCTTTAATATTTCATAACTCGTAAGCTAATGAAAAGTTTCAATTTATATTTAAAAAAATATTTGTAATGAAAACAATGGAGGGAAAATGCATTACACAAGGTTGCACCGAATTGTTAAGGCCCACATATGTGTTGTACCAAAGCTTTTGTCGGGCTCTGTGTACGACGTACACTCGCAGCTTGCGACAGGTGCGTCTGATCGCCGCGTCGGTCCGAAGGGCGTGTTTATTGGGTTGGAGGGGGGGGGGGGTGGGAGCAAGCTGCAACCGTTGCTCGCGAGCCGAGAGTAAACAACTTCTGGCGCTGCCGCGATGCCGCGATTCTGCTTTGATGTCGCCTCCCAGGAGCCTTCGACGGGGGAGGGGGAGGGAGGAGGGAGGGTGACTGTTTCGGAACGCTAAAGGGGGGGGGGGGGGGCAACCTCCTCAGGGCTGCCAACCCCGCGCGCGCGCCGCCCCACACACCCAGCGCAATCCACCTTCGCCCTCAGAGGGAAAAAAGGAAGCAGGGCAAAGGAATCCGAGTATCTTCCGGTTCGCTGGACCGGATTCGCAGATGCGCCCTCGAGATGTCTGCAAGGATCTCACATCAGGAACGTGAGGCTGAAACCGTGGCGTTCACGAAATATTGTTGCCTGCATATTTATTGAGTTAAATTCTAACCATTTTGGATGTGTAACGTTTTAGCTCTCGCTATACGTCATTCGGTGGGAGTAATTTCGTGAATGCGACGGAAGTCAGTGAACAGAAATTTATGACACCACGGTGCTGCCATCTGTGGCGGACGGTGCAAACCAAAGTTAACAAAAACGAATGGAAACTTTATAGTTTTAACTGTTGGACAGTATTTTAATCAATTTTTTTTATCGAAAATCAGATCTAAAGCCGAGGTTTAGATTTATTCTATTTTTCTTTTTCCTTTTATCGGAACCGTTGCATTACATATGTAGTTTAAAATTTAACTCTGAAAATATAGTGATTCCATAGTCAACGCAGCTGCTCCGGCAACGAAATCTAGGGGCGGGTGCAAAAACCACGTGTGATTGCGTCTAGAAATGTAGGTGAAAACATAATTTTTGTATTTTTTATCACTATTACTATAGGCTTTATTTAAAATAATTTAACGTTAAACATCGCACCCGAGTTTCGTACTAGACGTGTATTTTCGAAAATAGAACACACGAATTTGCTCGTTACCAAGGATGGATGTTACACCTCACAATTTGTTACGCTGACATTTTTCCTTCGCAAACAATATATGCAATGCCAATTGTTATATCCGCCGAACACATCAAATATATAAATGTGAGTACGGCATGAACACAGCCCCATTCCCCCTGTTGCGACCCGTGAAACAAACGTGAATCATTTATACCGACATTGCCAGATATGAAAGTGTAATCTCTTTTTCATACCGTTTCAATATTTGCCAGCGACGAGCAAAAAAAAGTTGTAAAAAAATATACACTAAAAAAACTAACCCCAAAAAGCACATATACATATGAATAGATTTGAATTTATTCGGCTGCCATTTTTAGTTTCCAATTTCTTAGTCCCGAAACGCACACAGTTTGAAAGTAATACAAAAAATACAAAACATAAATATAATTCTCAGAAAAAAAAGCGTTATACACATAAAAAAATAACTTTACGCTCCTTTAGACTAAACTATTATTCAGTATAAAATATGCTAAGTATAAAGTTTCTCATTACACTGATTGTACCAAAATAACAACAACTTTAGTTTTGGAAAGTAAATAGCGGAATTAGAATATCTGTTAAACGGAATATATATATATATATATATATATATATATATATATATATATATATATATAAAGACGATGAGTGAAATTTATAAAATATGGTGTTTTGTAATAACAACCAATGCGAAGAGAAATTTATTTTTGTGCCCAGAAAAAATTCCAGGAAGTGCCAAGCATATTTCTAATAGATTTTCCTGATATTTAAAAAAAAAAAATTAGGATGTACGATTTTATCTCAGCAAATACTTTTAACTGTTTCTGTTAGTTACCAACTTTAACAGTAACATAATGATATTATGAACATAGGTATCATAAAGAGTCGATTGTTGTAGCGGTGTAAATAAAAAGTATGTTTTATGTGTTTTTTTGTATTATAATAATAAAATGTTAAGTGCAACCGTACGTCAAACACATAAAGGCTATGCCTTAAATCAAATAAATAAATAAGTTTATTTGCAAAGCTGTGGTAATCCTAGGAGACAGGAGGTCTCCCGTTGCTGTCGTAGGGATTTACGCACATGCGAGACGTCAAAGGGATGGCGAGAATGGTGGCGGCGCCATCGGCGGACAAAGGAAATTATTCAGGAGTGGAAAACCAAACACGCGTTCACACGTCCCTTTGAACAATCTCGGGGGGATGTATTCACTCGCCATTTGGCAAATGAGCGAACACCCCCGCCTACAGAAAATTGCTGTTCTGATGAAATTTGGGATTTAAAATGTTTGTCAAAAGTGTAGTGATAAGAGAATGACGTAATGCAGGGAGACGCCATCTATGGCCTATTGTAATGAACCACCCCAGCGTGGTTTCGGGAAAGTGTAACAAACGCAAATCAGGATGAACTGACTGGGATTCTAAACCGTAATTGTGTTCAATCCATTTGTGAATAGGCTGTTCTTCCTTCGCGAGGAGCTAATGCCAGGACGTGTGTCAAGTTGGCAAACACACATTTGAGTTTCAAACTCACACTCAAAAATTAGTGCTCACTTTACGCAAATATGACATTATTAGAATATAATAGTTCCTTTGAGGACAGGCTTCAGGCTGTGGTGCTTCTTCCGGGGTTCAGTCTGTGGATTGTGACGTCACGGCGGCCATCTTAGATGACCTTGATCTTTAACTTTGATCTTAACCTTGACAATCAATATTTGCCAAAATTTCCTAAAATACCCAAAATTTGCCCAAAATTCGCTAAAATCCGTCAAAATCCCCGTTTTTAAGAAAATATTCCGCCAAAAAATCTCAAAAAAATTTCTCTACTTCGAGGGAAAAGTTCACGTATTGAGTAAACATTTCCCGTTTTAGTCCTCAAAAATGTCATCTTGAAAATTCGTTTTTTTATGCTAAAAATACGGGAAAAAATCTTTATTAATATTTTTTTTATAAATTAAAAATTTTTCCCACATTTTCTAGCATTAAATTTTTTTAAAAGATGGCAGTCGTAACGATATTTCCCCTAAAAACAGGAAATTTTATGGATTTTTGGCGAATTTTGAGCCATTTTGGAAAATTTTGAAGGTCAATGTCAAAGGTCAAAGTCATCCAATTTGGCCGCCGTGACGTCACAATCCACAGACTGAAACCCGGACAAGCACCACAGTTGGAAGCCTGTCATCAAAGGAACTATTATATACTACTGGCATTAGAAAACAGAATATGTGGTACAGTATAATAACTGTTAAAACATATAACATGCTGGTCGTCATTAATATAACACAATTTTGGTTTTATGCGCCCCAAATTAGCACAATATGAACACTAATTTTTGACAAATTTGGAAATCGATATCCTAATATGTGTTTACGAGCTGTGAGTTTGCTACAAACCTATCAAGTTCTATAAATTGTTTGTTTACGTAGCATAAATTTTGAAATATTTGGCTATGAACAATACAAATTAAGCACTTATTCGTCACAGAGAAACGATAAAAATAATAATTTTGTGATACCATTTTGACGTCGCTTTAGTGATTGACTTAATATATGCTTTTTATTTTTAGGTGACGTAGTACATAATTTCCTTTCTACGGCACAAATTAGCACAAAGTGAACACTATTTTGTGACAAAATTTGGGTTCGAATTTCGAATGTGTGGTCGCGAACATGAAACACTTGATATGATGCATACACTCTTGACAGAGATACTCAAGATTCAGATTATTCTTATTTTATGGTCTTCAATTGGTTCGAGGCCTTTCAGATGGTGTCAAAGTACATTTTCTACAAATTCAGAATACCACATGTATATCTACATGATCAATTTATAACCTATCACAAAAGTAATGCTTTGTTTTCAAGTAAATTCTTATAAGTATGTAGGTTTTAATATTATTTTAACTATCTGGAGTCAAGATAGCTCTAGCAGGTCTGGAAACTGCGTGAAGCCAAAAACGTATTTTTTCAACCCCTCTCCCCGTAAACAATATTTACCCCCCTCCACCAACCCACCCTTTTCAAAACCCTTCTTAGCGTGCGGGTCAATAGTTGAACTAATTAAATTAAGCTTAAAAAATGGCAGAAAACATTGAAAAGAAAAATCTCAGGTCAACATCCGTTCGTCTTCAACTTCCTGGTTCTTTCTTGTCAGCTTCGTACTTATTTTCTAACTCCCTCGAAGACAACCGGAGAGAAAACGTTTTAGCGATAAAATTTGTCGTTCAACAACGAAAAAAAAAAAATTAATACCGTTTCCTCCTTTGGAGACTTTTTCACGGTATCCTTTTCATTATGTCATATTTTCAACCTCTCAGGAATAACTGGGATTTGTGGTTCAAGGAAGAGGGCAAATATTACGAAAGTTTCTTTCAGAAAGTTTTTGAAGCACTGTAATTTCTTTCAACTGAATCTCCGAGCATCAAAATAAGATATAAAAACAGATTCAGATTTTTGGCTAAGTGTCATTGTTTTCTTCTTTTTTATTTTACAGTCATTCTTATGCTCATACAATCCGTAAAAAAATTACAGGTGTTTCATTTGAGCGGGTTTCCGTAGTTAAGAGGCAGACCCGAGAAGTGACTATGATTGGGGGAGGTGAGGCGCGAGCAGCAGTGAAATGCGTTCGGTAAAAGAAACCGGGAGTACCATGATAAAATCCACGTGCTCATGACAACGCCAGACACGTTCCTCCGCCAACCGGAACAGGAATTTGAGTGTATGCCTACTTAGTGTGGAGCATTAAGTCACCGAAAACCAAATCTCGTCTGCTTTACTTTGAAATATTTTCATTACTAACGAAATTTTGTGGACCTGACGCAGTAGGTTTAATGAGCGATGTCAAAAAAGAAACAAAAATTCTCACAAATGCATATTGATATATCTCTTAATCGGCATTCTGGCTTCTGAAAATATTTTTTTTTTGTTCTCAACGTTCTGATCACTAACTTAAAATATTTTTTCGCGTGACCACAGTTGCTGGGTCCTGAACGAAACCATTATTTATTAAAAACTTCTGAAGATGGCATATATTCTCTGTAAAACAGATAGCACTTACATAAAATGGATGGAAAATTTTTCCTTCAATCAATAAAAAAGGAATAAGTTGTAATTTTCGCTTATGACTATTTGTTAATTTGAAATACATGGTGAGAAATAATTGCATGCAAATGAAAATTAGCATGCACTAAGACCTAGAACTCATAGAATATTTTTTTTTACTCTATGACTTACAAATTTTCAAGTCGGTGATTATATACATATAACATATGGCCTTATTCTTCAGAAATTTTTCATCTTAAATATACGAATATCACTTTGTTACAAATTATTCAGTAACCTTCGTAAATTTACGCGTACTGAGTTTATTCACTCTGGGAAGGGGAGGGGGGAATCACAAGTTCATCTTGGAACTTTTAAAAAAAAACTCTTAAAAAACTTGTTTAAGTCCACAGTGAAACCAATATTCTTCCTTCTGCACGTATTTACTACTTTCTCTCTCTCTTTCTCTCTCTTTCTCGTCCATCACTTACCCCAATATTATACAACGGGACGCAGAACTTAGAATTCGGGTTCTGACGTGGTTTCTCCGAAGATCCAGAAAGTATTTGGAAACTGCCATGAACCTTTCGTTTATTTGAACTGCATTCTTCGTTCAAAAATCCTTAGCTTTACAGATATTTCTAATAGCGTTCTAAAACAAGCTAAATATAAGGCTTTTCCTACTTTTAAATCCAAATGAGTGTCGGGTGTAGTAAGAGTACAGAGTACGAAAATGCCGCCAGGCAAAGAATGCTTTCCTGCTGTTCTGCAAAGAATAAATTCGTGTTCGGATTTTCCAGCTACAGTAAATTCTTACTGACCAGTTAATGATGTTCAGAAAAAGCCTCGTTGTCTAGAGAGTGTCAAAGAATGATTTTGAAATATGATCATAGACATGCCGATAAATTAAATAAAAAGAAATCGTATAAACATGTAATTTAATCCAGCAATTAAATTTTATTGTGAAAAAATAAAAGATATTCATACTAAAATGAAAATTGAACGAACTAATCCAATTTTCTTTAGCGTCCATCCGAAATGACATTTAGGCTACTTAGTTCGCGGATTGATAAATATTTCAAATTGTTTATAAGTATTTATTTCTGTTAATAATATATTAAAATATGAAACTGATTGTGGTGGTATGTTTACATTCCAAAAGTGGGTATTTTAGACAAAGTTCAAGTTGAATTCTGCAGGCCGTGTTGAAATAAGAACTGATTACAAGGGGAATAAAAGATGCTTAAAGTTTTTGTGGCCACCACGAAATAATTTTATGATATTATATTTGGCTTTGATGGATTAATATTTTTGCTGTTGTGTCCACGGAAAAAAAGGCCAGGGGTACGGAGGAGGGGAGGATTTGGGGCGTATTACTTCCGGCTACAATTAGTTTCACTAATAAGTGTTTTTGTTTAGAATACTCAAATACACAGATGCATCACTAAGGACTGTAAAAATTCGCGGATCCATTTCGTGATAGGATTAAATTAAACCATCTATACCCCTAAGCTACTTCCGCTACCTGCACACAGTTTATTGGGGATATTTTTGACAAATGAAATAAAAAACCTCCACTAAATAAGTACCAAATCACATGCTAGCAAGTTGAGATATCTCACCAGTTGGCAGACAACGAACAGGTAACAATTGCCCGAGTGTGCAGGTAACTGTGGAGTCTATCCTGGAGGTAAATGAAAACACGAATTATTCCAGTTCATGTAATACCCAAATAAATTTGGTAGGATCTAAATCGAAAGAATAAAAATTCTGCAGCCAAAGTAAAAGCGCCGCATAAAATTACAGGTCCCGCAATACCGCGGATTCTTTAGGTCACCAGTTAGACTGCAAACACTTATACCTAAGCAATGCTTTTTTGATAGATTCACAATTGTACCACCGCTCCCCGCTACGACTGTAAACCAGTCAACTGCCAGCTAGTAGAGAGACCGAAACACATGGACCCACTTAAAATAAGTTAAGATTTTACAGTTGAAATCAGGCAATAGGGAAGCATTTGAAGGGAACAGTATACATAGCATTGTGGATTTTAGCCTGACAAAATTGCATCCGCAACATTTCCGAGTGTCTTTGTATAAGGGGATATTCTGCAATAATAAAGCATATGTGGGTAGAGTATACAGAGAATAGCAACACCAAACGAATCCCTAAAATTTCCGGGTGTCTACTTTTGACGGAGCCATTCAGGACATATCTCACGAAAAGTGTGCGATGCTTCAGTGTTTTTTTTTTTTTTTTTTTTTTTTTTTAACACACCGCTGGTCTCCAAATCTTCCCGCGCCTGCCCGCGGCGGCCGCGAGGCTGCTTCAAGCGCTCGGCAGCGGAATGCCTCGTGTGAACCGGGGCGTGCCGAGCTGGCCACACACCCACGTCCCGTCGCAAGAGGTCGGGGCTGTCGCCGCCAGACCCGTCGAACTCCCGAGTCAGGGGCAATGAGCGTTCCCCCTCGACCGCTCGTGACGGCTCTCAGAGTGAAGTGGTGCGGGGGTGCGTGGGAGACCGGAGCAATCATAGCGCCGAGGAGGACAGTGGGTACGACGTACCGCCTTGTTTACTCGTTGCCATGGAGACGCGTGCGAGATCTCCCATTCAGCTATTAGAAAAGACTGCAAAAATTCGCTTTTACAGAGACATCCAACTAAGATATATTCCACATCCATATGCATGCTTGGGCTAGGTACATCTGTTTATTGGCTGGTGGAATGTCACAACTGCTGGGTGGCCCGGTGATTCGATACTAATATATTTGAAGGTTCCTCATTAGCCAAGAATTTTCATAATAAGCTGTGTGCCAATAGTGGAAGTCGCACAGAGGTATGTGGATTTGAATTTTAATCCTATCGCTAAATGAATCCGGTAATTTTTACTGGTCTCTAGGTATGAGTGGAATCACGATTTTTTTCCCGCGGGGTGCAAAGTAGGGGGCGACTGAATTGTTGCCCATTGGAAGGGCAGCCCTTCAGGATTTTCCTGACAGTGGTTTATTTGTACAGAGACTGGAAGGGCAGCCCATCCAATTTCTGAAAACACGCTCCTGTAAGAGTTTAAATAATCCTAAAAACTTGCCCATTGGATGGGCAGCCCATCCAAGGGGCAACAATTCAGACAACCTTTCCATATTGGAACAAGGTTAGGTGAGGATAGAAGGGGGTCTATCAGATTTTATACTAAATAATATTCATTGAATTAAATGCTATACCGTTCCAAATAAACATGTTTGTGAAAGGTTAGAAGAATGTCTAGTAGCTTCCAAAATACTTCCATACTTATCATAATCAGTGATAAATTTATAGGCACATAAAATAGTTCAACTTAAGATAAATAACTGGGTACTACAGCTATAAGTACGCCTTACTTAAAACATAAATAAACATCTGTAACTCAAAACCTACAGAATCTTTTGGAAAGCAGTGAAAGGAATAGTGACGCTGGCTTTTCTTAACGTCATTCGTCATCACTGCGGGCATGACGCTCATGTGAAGAGGGTCGTGGGTTCGAACCCAACATCCCGAGTATTCAGCAACAAATATACTTTCCAGGGGTTTTGGAGTTGGAAGCCTACGATGATATTGGAAATGCCGTCCGTACAACATGAAACCTTATAGGTATGTATATATATATACCTATAAGGATTTCAAGACATGATGCAGTGTAATTTAGAGCTCAGTATATCATATGACAATTAAAATTTTAATTCTTCTTCTTTACGTATTTTAAAGAAAAAAGAATTTTTAAACTGGGCCAGCAAAAGCGGTTACATTTAAAATTGGAAACGAGATAAAAAATATTTGTATTGAGGAAAAAATGTAAATATTATGATTAAACATCAAATAGACCACGAATATTAAAACTTTATAATGAAATATTCATTAGAATAGATTTACAAAAAAAAACAACATATTTTTGTAAAAGTAATGTAATAATCCAATAAACCGTGTTGAACTATCAAACAATAGTACTTCGTGTCTCACAATATTGTTTTCATTGGTAACCAAAAAAATTACTATATGAATCAGAACGAATACCTACGTCATTTCACATGTTACGAGGCGTGTGCAATACAAAAAGCATTTTCGAATTTTCGAATAAAAACTCGTTCAAAATTCCGGGAGAACCGGTTAATTGTGGTGCTGCCTTAACTAACTCGCTGTTTGCTAGTAAGGCGCGTCCACACCACACGCGCTGTGACGAGCAGCCACGGACAGAGCAGAGCCGCGCAGAGCTGTAAGTTCGCTGGTGATCGTAGATGCTCCAGTGAGAGCGCGTGCCGGAAGATGGAAACACTACAAATCGCAAGTGCCGCATGTATAGTTATTCTCCATCATTTGGAGAAGAAGGAAAAGGAAATGCGCAGAAAACGTCGCTATTAGCAGACGTCCGTTCCTGAGAAATAGGGAACTGTACAGTGGAAAATGACCTTGTAAGTGAATTTCTGGTGGGGCAGTTTGAAAATTACACCCGAATGTCATTTGAAGATTTTGACTATCTTCTCGCTTTGATTGGATATGTAGAAGATAAATACTAAGTATAGGAGGGCTGCATTTACTAAAGAAAGGTTGTTGATAACTTTTACGGTTCTTGGCAACAGGAGACTCCTTTGCGAGTTTGATGTATCTGTTTAAAGTATCCAAACAAAGTATTTTAACTATTGTTTTTGGTCTGCAGAGTTCTAATAAATGGTCTTAAGAAATACGTAAGGGTAAGTGATATATATATATATATATATATATATATGAATTCTTTATGAACCACTTTTAATTAAGAGTCATATTTTAATTTTTAAATGTTAAAATTATTATGTATTGCAATTAACACAATATTTAACTAGTTACTATAGTTGTGTCACTTGTTCGAAGTCATAAAGATTGAAAAATTAAATTACATGTAAACACATACAACAATTAAAAAAATAATTTACAGAGGCGGCATAGCTATTCACTAATTGATGCAGTTCCGTATTATTTTCTGGTTGTGAAAGTTCAAGTAGTTGTAGCTGTGGTAGAAAGTTGAAGGGGTTGAGAATCATGGCGAGCACTACTAAGGGGGGTAACTTGCAGCAGTAGATACAGATGATGAACTACTGGTGTACGTGCACGGCTGGGCGTACAGCTCCATTTCTGCTTCGCAAATCACGTTGTTGATACGGTGCATCGAGATAGTTCTCTCTCGTTCGTTAAATTTGCATAGTTTCGTTTGCGATGTGTTCTCCGAACGTAGAACATTCATCGTGAGTGTTGTTTGAAACACTTTGCAATACGTTGAAAGCGTTAATTTAGTCTCGGATCTTATCTTCTTTTTTCTGCAGTTTCTTGAGTTGTTCTTTCGGCGAAACAAACATTTTTCGTTTCGATAACTCTCCTCCAGATGTGGGAGGGGGGTTGTGCAAGTTCAGCTGTTGAGTGATCCGGCGGTTCTTTTGGTGCATGAAGCTAAGAACGCGATGGGTGTTCGTCCTCGCAAACCTGAAATAAAGTTAACAAAGTTGTCACAATACTGAGAATGCATATTTCCAAGTGTGTGTGAAAATAAGTAAATAATAATACATTAACAACGTTGTTCTGTAAACTTTTTGAAATCTGTTACAGTGAAAACGATGCCAGGAGGACATTCCACGGGCAATTCTTCCCCCCCCCCCCCCTTCTAGACACTCACTTTCCTTCATATTTTTTTTTGAGACAGAGTAGAAGTTCTAAAAATGTGTACACAACAAAGGGAACTTTTGATAGCGAACTAAATTATGGCTCAATAATTAAAGGAGTTTGGCGAACCGGCATGAACCAAAAATCACTATGCAATTTGAAGAAGATTCCAAGTAAATATTCTTCAAGAGCGCAAGCAGTTAGGGACGAAATGGCTGAATATTTTGTGACGTCTAACATGGCAAGATAAAGTAGCATAATTACACTTCTTGTTTACCAACAAAACAATACCTAGTATCTACTAAAATATATTCAATTACAATACTTATTGAATTACGATGTAATATTGTTACTATGATAATGATAGTACACTTATGATAATTTCTTTTTAAACTTAGTCTCTGTTGCTTACACATTTAATAAAACAGCAAATTCACATTTTGTTTATAAACTTTACTTTACCTTATTCTTTGTGAAACATTCACTTATTGTCTTCCACAAGTAAAGTTTGCGAAGATCGAATTTTTGGTACTTGTAAGGTTAAAACCAATGCCCATAAATAGAGCCTTGTAAACTTTCTTGCACACTCGCATGTACTATAAACTAATACAATCGTAACTCCGTCTCTCACAACAAGTAATGGAGAACTTACATTTTCAGTTTTAATAACCATTTAAAGGCAAACCAGCTGTTATCATATATTTCCTCCCAACCTGAAAGCACAGCTGTTATTAATATAAACGTAATCTTATGTTAAATTTACATTACTTAATATACGTGGTGCGGTCCAACAGTTCCCATAGTGAGTGCGTTGAAGTGTGAGTCTGGACATGACCATGCTTGTAAGCAAGCCCATAGACATAAATAATATTTTCTTTGTATTTTTATCTGCTGAACCTACCCATAACGAAAACTTTAGAACCGCAATACGTAACTTAATTCTATAAAGTTATACAACTGAATATAATATATCACATTATAAAATTATAAATACTTCTTTACTAAATTAGGATGTATTCAATTACTTTTTCCAGTTCCGACTAAGATCTTCACTTTGGTTTTTTATCGTCCGTTAAATGACTGTAGAGAAATCATTTTGTTTTTCACCTCGTATCCCATATCCCTTGCAACCCACGCATCTTTTTTTTTTACATTTTATATGATAATATTTATTAAGTGGATCCCACAATTGGCGTCTAGCTTTATACAACTCAAAAAATAACCCGTTCTATTCATTCATGATTCCACTCTATGTTAGAAAGTTGCGTCAAACGCCTTCTACACCACGCCCGCACAAACACACAATTTCCTTTGAAGTACCGACGGAGACTGACTCGTGTTCGTTAACGCTCGACTTTGCATAGCTCTTCTCAGCTCGACCTCGCAAAGTAATGCGCGCAGCTCGACTCACACGGCTCTGCGCAGCTCACCGTCCACACCACTGCTGCGCCGCGCAGCGTACTTCTGGAAGGTTCTGCGCAGCGCAGCGGGTGTGGCATGGAAGCGGATTTAAGGCGCGTTCACACGGAATGCCGAACTGCTTCCGGTAAACATTTTTACAAGCGCGAAAGTGTAAGGTCACAAGGCGGTTGGAATAAAGTGTGTTCAACTTCAAAACCGATTGTCTGCTGTCATCGAATGGATGTGTTGTGGAGCCTATTTATTTGAGCAAGTGTACCTCTGTTTGATAATCCCCTTGAGAATTAATTTTAAAACAATACAATATTTACTTGTTAGTATTTTTTTGAAGTTGGTAAAATATCACACAAACTTGTGCCATGAACATTCTCCATCTTGCGTTTTTTTCTCGCAAAGGGACTGTTTACGCTCTCAACACTCAATAGCCAATCAGGGTCCTACGTACAAGAGATGTCATTTTGAACTTCTTTACCAACCTGTTTACATTGAATGAGTAATGGCCTCGAACGAAACATGTTCATACTGTGTGTAACCGCTCGCAAAAGTTGAAGTAGTTGAGAGTCTAGTGTAACCGCGCCCTCAGTGTCGAGAGGCTAGGCCACGCAGTGTTACCAAATGGACGGAAATCTCCCTACTTTTACGAAATTTCGTTTTGAATAGTACGTGTACGGATAGAGTTTCAAATCAGTTTTCATTGGAGGATTCACAAAGAAAACATTTGGTGAGCGAATGAACTTTAAGAAGCTATAAGAGCAAAAAATTACAAAAAAAAAATACTAATTATATCTTTTTATATTTTTTTTTTCAGGGGCAGAGAAAACTACCAAAAGTAATATGAAGTTTTAAGTGTACAAATATGCTCCAAATAAAATTAAATAAATACGAAAATCCCATGCGCATTTTAGGGAGATTCAGTCTAAGGAATATAGCAACACTGCTTGCTACTCACAATATAATTTCAAGAGGGAATAGGACCCTATAAATGAAGGTGGACAATAGAGTTGCTTTAACTACAATGCCAGAAGGTCGATGGGAGAGTCTGGCACGAAGAAATTTGCGGTCAGGGACTTGTAACTACGAGAAAGTAGCTCCCTCGCCGAAGCCGAGAATTTGATTGGCCGGTAGGCGTGACTCGGTTAACGAGTTCCAGTTCCAACACCTAATAACGGGAAACTGTTAATTAGCGGGATCGAGCGGTGAACTCAACACCGGGCGCTCGCCGCCGACGATCGAGACAATACTATGGCATTTAGCAGTTTCAAGCCATTACTTTTGTTCATTACATTACCTGTGAGTTTTTCATGTAAGCACTTCAGGTACCCACTACTTTTTGTTGTTTAATTTTTGCCTTATACAGGGTTTTTGGAGAAGAGTTGATCAGAGTACAGTTTTTGAAACCAGTTTTTTTTGTTGTGATGATCCAAGCAAAGGTAATGGTTTCTGTGTCCAGAAGAATTCAGGAAGCAAAATATGTTTCTCATTAAAGTTTTCTTAATTAAATTTTCTGGTAAATGCTTTGTCTAATAATTGTTTACAGGAAACTGGCTCTGCGTGTTTTTTTAGTGATTAGTATATTCCCAGTAAGCCCATGATACAGTTTCATATTATCTGCTATTTGTTAAAAGTCTGGGCACTATTCCTACAAACTTTTTGCCTGACTATTGGTGTCATACACATCCACTACAAGTAAATTTTGTGATTCTACGTCTGGTTAATGCCTGCTACTTTGATTCTGCAGTCCTAGTTCAAGCAAATTCCTTCACACGTATGTATGTGGAATCAGAAAAAAAAAAAAAAAAACTTTAAGCTTGAGTCACAATGCCACGACGGACACGACACGACAGACCCGACACGCTCAGCAGCCAATGAAATACAAGGTCACCGTGACGTCAACACGACAAAATACGCGCTCTGACGTCCCGCAAGAAGTAGATACCAATTTCTAATTTCGTCATGTCATACTGCACTACGGACTAAACTTCAAAATGTTTTTATTTGCAAGATAAATTTTTATGTTGAAAAACGAAATTTCGTTTATCGTTTTGGTACACTTTCACATTTTTGGTGTGACCTGAACTGTTTATTACGTTTATTTTTAGTTTTAGCACAGCTAACATTGGAATTATTGTCTGTCTCTTATCTAAAATAAACTTAATCTCACTTTCTGCAATAGACAACCAAATGTAATATTTTTATGCACTTCAACAATAAACAGGAAATTGAAGATTCCTAGACTGTTTTTTGGAGGATTATATACTGCATTTTATAAACGCAATTAGCTTGGAATGATTTACCGAAAGCCATATTAGAGTTGGTTGTGTTAATGTTGTCGTGGTATAGTGACCCTGCGGTATTAACTTTGTCGTGCTGGAACTATTCACGACGCCTAATCGGATTTGTCTTGTCGTGTTGGTCGTGGCATTGTGGCCGCAGCTTAACAGGTTAAGTGAAACCTTAAAGCAGTATCCTGATTTATTTCAATCACTTTTTTGAATTTTGTGTTTGGTCACGTACTTTGTCACCAGACACTTGCGTGCAAATAGTAAATTTCACGGAAGTGATCATAGTTAAAAAGTGCACGAGATATATTATTATAAACAAAGTTAACCTTGATTAATATTATTGAGAATGAAAAGAATTTACCAACATAAGTGTGCACAGAAAAAAAAACCCATCACTTTTACGAAAGATTCCTTGGAAAAATGTTGCAGAGAAATAGTTTGCAATACCACAATAAATATATTGTAAATGGCAGAAGGTTCTAGAATCCAAAATGGGGGTGTAATATAATTATTTTTTTAAATTTTTATTTAATTTATAATCAAGAATTTATTTAATGTTTTATAAATAAATTGATTAAGTACTTTATTATTTGAAGTATTTTTTTTTAATTTTGGATTATTATTTTTTTTGGAATGTTTTGGTTAAAAATTAAAGATTTAAATTTTACTGTCAAGGCCGTCATCACCTCAGAGGCTTTGGGCGGCTTGCTGATAAGGAATTTAAGTCGCGTTTAGGAATTTTAGTTTTTTTTCTGAGGCAAAGATCTTTTGAAGCATTTCAAATGACGAATTTCTGAGGAATAAAACGGAAAATTTTCCCTCAAAACGAGAAATTTTCCCTCAAAATAAGGAACATTTTGAGGATTTTTGAGTCATTTTGAGGAAATTTGACACCAAGATGTCTGCCGTGACGTAAGAGGTCGGATGGCACCACGCACTACCATCTGGAACCTGCCGCAGTATGCTCATTTATTACTACTTTTTATAATTTTCTTGTCATTAGCCTACTATTGTTTAAGGGGTTTTCTGTAAATTAATACATATAACGCTATAACTCTCTTGCAGTTTATGTTTCGTCTCAAATTTTCTTAACATATGTTTACACTGAAAATTTTTTTAGGTACTTTTTACAAGGAAATTCCTTGGAAAACCAGTTGCCAACGCTATCACTTGTAAAACTGCAAGCCAGAGTTTTGTAAAATTGCCAAGAGCACAAAGCTCTGATTTGCAATTTTACACATCAAACGCAACTCAGTTCCCAAGGACAATCCTTATAAAAAAATATGGAGTACTAAATATAATCTTATATCAGTTAAACATTACATACCTACGTGAATTTTTACAGTTCGGAAAAAAAGGGTGGTTGGTGAACATCTAGTAACCCAACAAAAACTGCAATAGAGCAAGCTATCGGAATAAATTTACATGAAAATCCCTAAATTGGCAGTCATAACAAAATTTGACATTCGGTATGTAAGAACGATCGATAACACGTAGCTATAACATTCTTGACTCCTGGGTGGGGCACCGTTAGGCTGGAACTAGTATAATACCTGTTAATTACTTCAGAAGTCATATTATCCAGTTTATATTTGGAGGGTGGGGGGTGGCACGTGCATCAGTGCCCCTCTCTAAATCCGCCACTGATAACACGTGTTTGTACACAATGCGTCACACAAACGTTAAAAACACATTCACAGAAACATTCGTCCGCTACGATGAAGTTCCCTGACGGAGGGCAGAGCCAATCATATTTCAGGTGGAATTGGTTTTTATATTTTTCACGAGTGCAAGCCAACAAACCGCTGTAATTGGAACTGGGGGGGTTTGTCTGCGGAACTAATGCGACGGTATGCCGCAGGGAGTTCAAGGTAAGTGGAGGAGGGAGGGGTGTGGGGGATAATATCGTGTGTTCGAGGCTCCGGATATTGGCTCCCGCACTCCCGGCATGCAGCAGTCAGGGTCTTGCAACCTCGTCAGCTTGGAAAATTGAAAAAAATAAAAGAGTTTGGAAAAATTAAAAAATTAAAAATAAATAAATACAAAGTGAGCTAGTCATTCAGCACTCGCCAATGCTGTATAACATCTAACCTATCGTATCACAAAATATGTAAGTATTGGGCCAACAAATAGTTTAATACCACACTTATATTATTGTTTTTAATTTATATTGTATATCATTAATTATTATTTCACAACGTATTTATAACGTATAAGAAAAGCCACATCAAAATGCGTCACGCTGTTTAATACTACTGTTAGCGGAACGAACAGTAAACAGCTGTCTTCTTTCTCTTACTACCTTTCTCTCTCTTTTCAAAAACATTTGCGCTCGCTGACTCTCTGCAGCACAAGCGCCGACTTTAGGCCGCACCGTGCGCTTCTCCCTGCTTCCTGTTACACATTTCCGTTCGCATTCGCGAAATTACGCTCATAAAATTCCGTATACCGAGAACGAAGACGTTTACACGTAAAGAAACACTACAGTCATTCAGGGTAACTTTGAACCACATTCTGTCTATAAACAGTTGTCTAACTTGTGTTGTTTTGGTATTCATATGGTAAAAGGTATAAAATGGAAGTAGTACTCCTAAATAATAGTTACATGTTGCTAAGAATGCAATAAGTTATTAATTATATAGCAAAAATTTCAATTTTATCGTGGTGCAAAGTTACACTGACAATCAGGGTAACTTTGAACCAGGGAACATTTTCCCATGAGAAATGCATTATTTTGTGGAAGTTAGAAGTCTGGTTAACTTTGCACCACTGGAAGAAACAAACAACATACACTAAAAATCTAGGCCAACAGTTTCCAACAATTAATATAATGCACTTTTAAAATTAGATGTTGATGTATTATAATGGGCAATGATGAGAAAGAGAAATAATAAAGTTTAAGTATTAAAGTGTAATTTTTTGTACGGAAAAACACTGAAAAGTGATTAAAAAAAAACAATCTTCAAACGTTTCTACATAACACAGACCACATTGATAAAATAAATACATAAATAATATTACCTGAATAAATTAACAAAAATGTTTTGATAAAATACTAAATGTAGCATTTAATTTAACATTTGAAATGACTATAACTAAGTGCTCTACTACAGAAGTATAACTAAAAAAACAAACATGTTTTCAGTTAAGTTTTTTGGTTAAAAAAGCACTTTAGCACAAAGCAAGGGATCAGTAACTTGAAAAACTCCACGATTACTTGCAGGTGTTATACACTGTGGGGACAATTTTTTAAAAACATCAGTTTTTTCATACCACAAATCATCATTATTTTTAGGCCATTTCCAATTGATGCCAGACTTCTCCATGCATCGAACCATGCACAAATTGTTCTCTATTTTAATAATCTGCCCTGGATAAAGTACCCCCTCATAATGGACAACAACATAGTCTTCAACACTGTATATGTTAGAAGGTAAACTCGCAACACTTGCAAGTTCTGTGTGAGAAATATTTTCACCTACTGCCTGATGCTCAATTACTATTGTGGCAATAGAAGTTGATGGTTCATTAATCGCATATGCCAGTTGACTGGTGTTCTCCACTTCTGCTACTACATCACTGTGGTCCAACATTACTTCTGTGCTTTCCTGCGCAGAAGTAACAGGAGCATTAGATGGATTTCCGTCTGAAATTTCTAATGAACAAGAGTCATTTCTACTCTGCAAACGTCCTCCTTGTGTTCTAACTGAAGATGACTTTAATCTGCCTCCTAGAGTTCTTGCTCCACCTCTTCCTTTGCTAGTCATTTTCTGTTTTTCCTCCGTTTCTTTGTTTGCATAGTAGGCTTCAACTTCCTCTACAGAAACACTCTTGCCAGCTCTCACTGGCAAGCAAAACTTTCTAGCTCTGTGAACAGCGCTTAAATCATTTGTTCTTACTGACTCGATGTATTTTCTGAACTCATTTCCAACATCTTCTCGTACTTCGTCAGTAGTTCGGGCATACATTGGAAGTTTCTGTAGAACTTTGTCTCTGTTTACCGGGTTTAGTCCTGAACACTCGAATCCTTTCCTCAAGTTGTTACATCCTGTTTCTTGCCCCTTTTCAAGTGTAGCCTTCAATAGCTGGCAGAAGACTGCTTTTGGTAATGCCACCACTTTTTTCCCACCTTTAGTTTCTCTCCAACTAGATAGAACTTGACGCCAGTATGTTTTCAGACTAGAGAAGTATGCTACGTCAAGTGGCTGCAGTAAGTGAGTGGAATTTGGTGGAAAAAACAATAGCCTGACATCATTTTCTGCTGCAAGTTTGAGTGTGTAAATGGACAGATGTGCAGACATGTTATCACCAATAAGTATAATTTTTCCAGGTTTTGTCTTTGCAATAGGAAGGAAATGGTATTCAAACCAATCATCAAAAACTTTGTTGTCGATCCAACCTGATTTTGATGTGTTCAGACGTGTTCCTTCCGGTGCACCATACACCCAGTCAGACCATTTCTGAGTACCTTTCATTATGACATAAGGTGGAATGAAATTGCCATCAGCACTTCCACAAAATACAACAGTGTAGCAACTCTTCGTAGAATTGCGTATTCTTTCTGGGTGACGACAGCTTCTGCGAAACAGAAGTTTTCTTCTACTGGGGTTATCGTGGAAGCCAGTTTCATCATAATTGTAAATATTACATGCTGAAACTTCACTAACTTCACCTTCAAAATTGTTGAAGAATTCATTTAATGTCTCTTCATTCACTTGTGCCCGTCTTCTGCTGATATTTGTTTCGAGTCTCTGTTTCAGAGCAGCTTTGTGTCGTTCCAAAAATGACTGACTCCAGTCCCAACCCGGCATATTCCCCTTGAATTGTTGCACTTTTCTGTTTTGGGTATCCAGATAGCATTTTACAACACACCGAACATCAAACAGAGATATTGGAATGCCTTCATCACTAAGGTACAGAATGTGTTGAATGAAAAACAGTTCTTCCTCCTTTGAGAATATTGTTGGTCTTCCTACTTTCTTGTTGTGTTGTCCTAATAGTTTATTCCTCAATGTGTTTCTTGGGATGTTGTACAACTTTGATGCTTCTCGTTGACTGATTTTGCCACATTTTATGTCACTGAGGATCCTCTACAGTTCCTCTGTTGTGTAGCGACTCTTGGTTCCATATCGTCGTACTCCTGGGCTGACTGAACCACCAGGTTTCACTTTTGGCATTTTGGCCTACAACAAACAGAATTAACATTTATTAATGTTTCAAATGATTATATGGTAGGTTTTTCAAAACTATGTAATCATTAAAGGATTACATAATAAACTGGTACAGTATTATAAAGATTTAAGTTAGCCCTAAACAAAGTTTTGTCTGCCAAAACAATTCCCAAAGTCTACAGAATGAAATTTTTTCTAAAGCACTATATTCCACCCTTGTATATAATTAAGTGAACATATGTAATTAAGTGAACAGATTAATTTTTATGTAGGCCTAATAGCCTATGTCAGGTAAGTTATTTAACTCAAAACTTGGCAGTTTTTGTGTTTATTATCAGTGCAGTAACACTACTGTCTAACTTTGAGCCGGTTCAAAGTTACCCTAAATGTGTGGTTAAGAGGTTATGTGAATGTCTATTGTTAATTTCAATAACTTAAATTTAAAAAAAAAGTTAAAGATTCTTAGTGCACAATTATTAATCAACAATGTTGAGAATAAACATGCAAACAATAATAAATTACACTTACCTAATCTTTATCATCAACTTGAAAATAGGACTCTAAAAGACACACCAAAACAATACCATAGATAACAAGTGACTGAAAAAATATTTAGACTCCAGTCTAACCAACTTACATTTTTAATAATAGAACAAGAACCAAGCTTCAGTATACAACCACCAAAGAGAAATAATAGTAAATGTATATTTTGTGTTACACAAAGGGAATGAAATTTGAAGGGTGGTGCGAAGTTAACCCCAATGGTTCAAAGTTACCCTGAATGACTGTAACACTACTATAAAACACCAAGGACGCTTTAACACTCTAAACGTGCCAAGACGATCTCCTTACTTGGGCACGAGCTGAAAATTGTCTTTATTATGGAGTGTTGAATCGTTAAGTTGATAAATTTGTATACTATATGTTCTTCGAGGAATGTATCTAAAGTAAGTTTCGTAATTATTTACATGGAAACTTCATTGCAAAAAAAATACACGTTGGCATCATGAACTATACACCTTGTACTATTTTTTTACATAGCCGCCACAGACATTGAGAGATTTGTTGTAGCATGCAATCAGTTTGAAGAAACCACTCTGGTAAAACTCAGTTGAAGTGTAGTCCCGAGAGCGCGGCTTTCAATGCTGAGATAACAGCACGCACTTCCATTGGTGACCACACTGTGAGCACACGTCTGTCTGCCATCGTGATCTGTACTCGAATAACCTCGGGCAGTCCGGTCTGCTGTTACTCTCTCTCTCTTCTTCGGCGCTCTGCGCATGCGTCATTCCTCCCCCGCTGACGCTACTTCCGTCGTTGAACCAGCAATGGGTGTGAATTCTTATGGCGATTGTTTGTTTCATCTGATGTACCATCTGCACTTAAAAAAATGACGAAACTTACTTTCGGAACGTCCCTCATATAAAAGACTCAATGTTTATATTACACTGTTACTGTAGCTATCTATAATTCAAAAATACCCCAAAAAATCACCAAACGTTTTAAGTGCTTTTATTTTCTAAAGCATTTTCTAAAGTATTTGTTTAAAAACCGAACTATATTTCTGCCTAACAGGATGACACAATTGGTTGTTAAAAATAAGTATTTACAGTACATCATTTTTGCACAGTAGCTATTCCTTGGTTCGTTGATAATCATCTGGATATTTTTAAAATCTTAAAATGGTTGTAACTTTTGAAGTATTCATTATAAAAAACGGTAACAATTTGTCCCCTTTATATAACTATAATTCTGTTTAACAAGATGGTTCTATTGATTTATCAAATTATCACGCGCTTCTCCCTACTTCCTGTTACACATTTCCGATCCTTGACTTTCGTCGCACTCACGAAATGACTCCCTCCAAATGCCGTATATCGAGAGCTAATATGTTACACAACAAAAATAAAAACGCCAATACAGTTACAAGTGCCAAAAATTTGAGTGTGGAAAATAAGATGGCAAAGTTGTAGTTAGGGCCATGCATTTTTCACGCAAGTTTTTTTTCCGGATCAGCAGCGCGTTAAAACACTGTAGCATTATCTGTTACTTCAGGAACATGTCTACTGCTAGCACACCAATCACAGCCTTCCAGTGGACCGATCAAATAGGCAAAGGCTACTCTTGCAGACGACCGCCAATTAACGTGCCTTATTGCAGTTCAATGAGCGATCTGATTAGTTAACGAAAAATAAATGCTCCTAGTCATCATGAAAGTAATAGTATCTGAAACTGGGCATATGAAATATTTGCCATGTTAATAAGTGATTTCGAATTTAGAACGACCTCCACAAATATGGATAGCAAAACTTTTTTTGCTTCTTATAACGAAGTTTAACTCTAATATCCCTTGCTTCTTAACATCTTTGCTTAAGGCGCTCGTATAGTCAGATCTTAATCTGTGTTATTGAGGCGGGATGATATGTGCGAAGTTCGCTGGTTTTTCTAGCGCGGTATCACCTCTAAGCACAAGGTTTTTTGACTAGCGCGCAGTCTTCTCGTCGTGCTTAGGACAACTATGAGATTTGAGCGGTAACCCGTAACATTATAAAGCGAAGAAATTAAGATAAATGTGTAATGTATTTCCCTTGAGTGATTTCAAGAATCTGTACCGGGTGCCGCATTTATAAAAATTGTTCTGAAAACAAAAGTTTTAACCATTTTAAAACTCTTAAAAATAAAGTTTTAAAACACGAAATAAGGAAACAGAAATACCCGTCCACCTCAGCGCATTCTTAAATGGTTTTTGTAAACAGACTCCTCTCTGACATCTTTGCATCTTCGAGCAGTTTTCAAATCGCTTGGTTTCTTCGGAAGCTATGCACGTCATATGTGAGCTCAGCACTCACTTCTTGATGGCATTTTTACGACTCTTCCTAGCAACTTACTTTTAAGTTAGTAAACAAAATTTTAACATTAGCCTTTTCACAAAACGTTTTTTTTTTTGCCTAAACCAATTGCTAACATCTTTAGAAAAGACACTCACTCCGTGAAAAAATATATCCATGCTTTAAATGGCCGAATGCGTGATATTTTATGAATATGGCAATATAATTTTTGACGAAAAATTATGAAAGCTCATTATGTAATAAGTTATGTCAACGCCAGCGGTTTCTTCCTTGCGATTGGTAACTGTCTGCAAGAGAAGCAATGGCCTTAATTAAACCCGTTTGTTTCCACATCAATGTCTGTGATTAGTGTACCAACAGTAAATAATAACCTGAAAAAAACAACATAACCTATCACGAACCACAGTGTTTTAACTCTCCAATAATCTCGAAATATTTTCACAAAAAAATATCTCTATTCATAAGGACAGGAAAAGTTCGCGTTTTAAATTACCTCTAGGATAGACTTCACAGTCCTCCGTATACTCGGGAAAATGTCATCTGTTCATTGGCTGCTGGCTTGCGAGACGTCTCAACTTGGTAGACTGTGATTCGGTAATTATTTAGTTGAGGATTTCTCATTGGTCAAGAGTACTTCCTATCAACTGTGAGCCAATAGCGGAAGCAGCAGCTTAGGGATATGCACATTTGAAAAATACCATGTCACGAAATAAATCAGCAATTTTTTTCCGGTCCCCTACCTATTCATGAAGAGTGGTCTGAATTATGTTGTGTATCAAATTACTCCTTACCATTTGAGAGTTTCAACAGAGCCTTGAGTCTGCTAAAGTATCATTTGTTAACTAATACACAACGGCGTTTCTTGCTTCTGCTGGTTTTGACAGTTCTGTGGCAAATAACTGGTAAATAACGGTTTCGTGCCCGAAATACTATAATATGTCTACATATCATGCAATTTGTCTACTTTCATTAAATCCTCGCGAATTCAAGGGAAATCTTTTTCGCCAACTCACTCAAGATCACGCCCTGCGCAAATATGTGCGGAACCACTCCAGTTACTTTTTTTTTTGCGGGAGTTCTCGCCTTATCTCGAGTGTGTCAACGCCATCCATCATGCTCGTGATAAAGAGGGCGGAGCGAATTGCAGCCAGCTCGCAATCTGTCACCCAGCGCTAAGTAAATCCAAAGTCCCCCGGAGCAATACTGTGAACTTCGCTGCAAGCTGTCACGTCAGGTTAAATGTCTAGCTTGATTGGAGAGTTAAAACCAGTTTGTGATTGAGCACTCAAAACTGTGAATTAATTTGTACGTATATGGAACGGAAATATTAATGTAAAGTTACAGATATTTGTAAACGTACAATTTCATTTAAACAACTGTATCACTACAAAGTAGTGATCGCAGTCAAATTGAATTCGGATTTTTACCCGGGCATTTCTGCTTTGTGTTGTCCCAGTACCTCCAGTGTTATTTGCAAATCGTTTCTTGAATGACTTTCAGTAGATATTAAATGCGCACTTTAATACGCATAATAAACCAAAATTAAGTAAAACTATTTAATATTCGATTATTTTTAATGTTTTAAAAATCATACTTGAATGAAACAATTATAATATAAAATTATTTGCCAATTTCCTTAAGAAATACTCAGTATTATCTCAAAAATTGAATTTCATATAATATGCAAAAATAACCACAGCCACGCACTGTACAATGTTACAATAGATTTCTTGTAGTAGGTATTACAAAATATTTCTTGGCAGTTGTTTTACAAAGAAATCTTTTATGAAAGTACAAAAAAATTATTTGTGTAATTATTAATAGTAAGAATAATCCTATTATTAAAACATGATGAACATACTGGAGTAGTTGTTTTGATTGTCAATAAATAATAGGAACAGGAAAAATTTACTTTTCCAATGATTTTCTAGGATAGACCTCCCAGACCTCCGTCACACTTAGGCAAAAACCACATATTAATGACTACTGACGTTTGAGACATTTCCACTGACCAGTCTGTGATTCGATAATTTTCTGGTCGAGTGTTTCTATTGACCAAGAGTCCTCCACATCACCTGTGAACCAGTAGCATATTCAACACAGTTGTGTAAGTTTTGAATTTTAGCCAATCACGAAATGATACAGCGAATTTTTCACGATTCAAATACTAAACCATTGCACTCGTATAATTGAGTGATATTTTAAGGGCCAGGGTAGTTTTTACTGTTAATTCTTATGTGCTCAATCGTAAACTATCCTCCGTACTTGTTTAGTTATCATCAAAAACTTATCTACAAAAATATATAATTCCGACATCCTCCGTTTGTTGTGAACGCACTACTGGTTTATTTTCTCTTTTCTGATAGGCTGAGGATGTCTGCACGAGATGCCAAGATGCCACTGCGTTTTTCGACCGGAATGTCCAACACTGGTATTGGAGAGCCGTAAATCGCGTCCAAACAGTTGACGTGCGAAAAAAAATAAATAAAATCCAGCAATTTACTAAAATAGCTGCTTATTTTTTGTGACAAAATCACTGACAATAATTGATTTCTATTGAAGGGTTTGGATAATGAAGTGGCTATACATAAGTGACTAGGGTGTTAAATTGACACATGGCATCTCAATTTTTCTTTTAAGTGCGGGTAATTGGGGAGATTATTTGAGAGTTAACAAAGTATTGTTTAAGAATAATTGCTTTTACCTATTTATATAGCTCATTTATAAATTTTTAGCAAAAAAAAAACATACTGCTCATTAGACTGCAACGAGGTATACTCGCGTCAGCATTACTTTGTTTGTAATGAACGACCGTCACCAAAGAAGTCATTGCTCTCTTCGTCCGGTTATTAAGGACGTGTTTGCACCCGCCCTGAATTGCTGTTATTCGTATGTTATCAGCAGAAATGTACCTAAAAGGAGCTGGACCAAACACGAAACACAGACGATGTTACAGTGTTTTAAAACATGGAGGTCTAGAAATGTTTATATTTTTCGAGGAAAGAACATGATCCTAATTTGCCTTGAAATTCACATTTGTGGCATAACACCTTCATCATCTAAACCTTTTTATTTATTCGGTGCTATCAATGAGGTATTGAACCCAAGTGGAATAGACAGTAAGACCATGACTTCAAACCACCGACAATTCTCGTCTTTTCGTGAACGGCCCGGCAGGCGGTAAAATTCTTTTGCTCGTATAAGCCGAGCCTTTTTTTTTTTTGTTCTTTGTTCCCGGTGCTACGGGCGCGGCAATAACGCCTGTGATTCCCGATACCATCCTCTCCCGTGAGGCGCCGGGGAAGTGCCCGAATATTGGCCGTTAGCGCCTTCAAACGCCCGCTCGTTTACGACCCCTGCGACCCCAGACGAGCAGTCGTCTGCTTGCTCGTCCGCCCTTTATTGGAGGAGTTACCGCGTCGCAGCTGCTGCTGCGGCCGATAACAACTGCTTCTTTATCCGAGGTAGCGTGGCTTGAGGGTTCTAACCGCGTCCACGGCTAAGGGTTTAACCGACGTTTCGGTCGATATTGCAGTCGTTATCTTCCGAGTACCAGTCTTCTACTATGTCGTGTCGAAGGTGAAAGGTTCACTGACGTTTCGGTCGATATTGCAGTCATTATCTTCCGAGTACCAGTCTCCTACTATGTCATGTCGAAGGTGAAAGGTTCACTGACGTTTCGGTCGCTATTGTAGTCGTCATCTTCCAAGTAGCAGTCTCCTACTATGTCGTGTCGAAGGTGAAAGGTTCACTGACGTTTCGGTCGATATTGTAGTCATCTTCCAAGTAGCAGTCTCCTACTATGTCGTGTCGAAGGTGAAGGGTTCACCGTCGTTTCTGTCGATATTGCAGTCGTCATACTCAGAGCAGAAGTCTCCTACTATGTCGTATGAAAGATGAAGGGTTCACCGACTTTTCAGTCGATATTGAAGTTTTCATCTTCCTAATAGCAGTTTCCTACTATGTCGTGTTGAAGGTGAGGAGTTTACTGACGTTTCGGTCGATTGCAGTTGCCATTTTAAGAGGGCTACAGTCTCCTACTGTGTAATGTTTATGAAATATATTTTTGCTTGGTAATTATTTCATATTTGACTTATCCAATAATTGATTATTTCATGGAGACGGTATTTTGTCCGTGGAAAGGGAACATGCTAAACAGTAATTTAATTGTTGACTTTTATGTCATTAAGAAACTGCTACCCTGAAGATGGCGACTGCAATGTTGACCGAAACATTGAACTCTCGTGGCGACTCAGATAATGGTTTGTTTTATTTTTTTCACCTACAGGAACGTTTTGAGACCGTGTGTAAGGTCACGAAACACTTGAAATATTCGTTTAAGCTACCCCCTAGACTATTTATTGGTTTTGGTTAAAGTGATAAATATTTTAATTATTATTACCGTGTAATCAACGTGGAAAAAAATTAAAAACTTTAACGGATATTTTTTAGCCCTTGTACCATTTATTGTAGAAGTATTTTATTTATTTATTTTTAATTAGATTTTTATTTTTTATTATTGGTACATATCCACAATCACAAATTGTTCACTTGTTGCTGTGTGCTGTAGATAAAACGGTAAATATTCGGAGTAAACATGGCGTGAGCTATCTTATTTACGTCACTAGGAATGACTCAGGGGTACCAACCGGGCAGGTAGAGAGTTTGGAAAGGAGATGAATAAAATCGGAAACCTCGCCTAGATATCGATTAGACCGAGTATAATTTAGACTAGTGAAGAATGTTCAAGGAGGATTCAGTTGCTTCTCAGACATTCCGAATTCTCCGGGGATTTGAGGGCAGCAGGAGTGAAAAGGGGGTGGGAATAATCATAGGCTATAAACACTCGGGTTTTGAGCAGATGGAGCAGGGAGAATCACGATGTCGACAAAATATAGACAGCACTGAGAGTCACAAAAGGTTGGAGTTTCGTTTTCGAGAGCTATGTATTGTGTTTTTTTGTTATTTTTCAATGATGGCCAGTAATGATTCAAGAGTCCGAGTTTCTGCCTTTTGTAGTGATAGTTTTCTTTAACGTTTCTTTCTTTTGATATGATGATATGTCTATGGATATTTTACTTTGTGTGATGCACCTGATAAAATGAGAGAGTTTTGTTGTTCTTGGGTGCTGATAGTTATTTTTTAACGGTGCATTTGTCTGTACGTTTTGCTCAAATGATTTGCAGTTGTTTTTTGATGGCAAAATTAATTTCAGAAAAATACTTTTGCTCTCCAAATACCTTAACCCTATCACAAAAATTATGTACTTTAATTAGTTTGATGTTTTTGATCACTCTTATCCATTTATCCACGTTTCGAATCTGGCTGGTAACATAATTGGTTTGGCTTAGAGTGACTGTCATCACAGTATTTAAATCTTTGACTATTTTCTTCTATAAAATACATATTTCTTTAAACTAATGTACCTTATGTTTTTTTGGAATATATATATATATAAGCTATTATTGTAAACATACATATTTCTTATATAAAATAAAATACAAAATAACCTAAAAACATAATTATGCATACTTTAACTTATTGTTAATGTTCCGCCACCCCTTAGAGTTTGTTTAATTAGGATATTCTCCTTTCTGCTCTGAATTATATATTCAGGTTAGGCCCCATCTGGGCAAGCAAGTTTTACTTTGAGTGATGGTTCGTCGTTGGCAAATATAATTTTGCTTACAGTGATTGTTGGGCTCACTTGGGACCGGCCTAAGTTTTCAGGAACACGAACTATTACGTTGCCGATTATGACCAACTGTAACTAATAACATGCGATATACTGTACTCAATAAGGGATTTAAATTAATATTTTTAAGAAATTATAAAAATTAATTTTTAGAAAAATATTACCAACATTAATTTTCTTGTATTTTTTTTTCTCTCTGTACTGGTGTTTTGTTGGATGGTGTAATATTTTCAGTGATAATAAAGTTATTATTTCTCAATCAATTAAAAACAATTGGCGTTAGTAATAAACTGAAGCCTTCATAATTTGTATCAGATTAAGGTGTCAGGTGGATAATTATTCTTAATTAAAATTAAAATGAAGTGTTCAGATTGATATCATAAGTTTTTCAAAATACAAAAATTAAATCACCAGATAAAAGTTAATTTTATTCATATATGTATTTAGTCCGGCAGATAATTTGTATTGAATAATTTGTAAAAAAAAATGGTTTTATCTTGAAACAGAGTGAAATTACTCTATTTAAATAATGCCAGCTATGCATCATGCCAAATATGTGGTTGTGGGAGATTAATTTTTCAGTCCCAACAAAACCATTTAATTACTGATAGCAAAATATTTTCTGCAGAAAAAAATTATAAGTTGCAATTAATAAAAAAATTGTTTCATGAAAATATAATGATCACGGAGCTTATTGACAAAATATATTATGGTTAATTCAAAATCTGGTTTTATTCATTTGTTTTCAGTGTAGGGCAATTATATTTTTTTATAATTCAAGATATTAATATAGATTTTTTATAATGGAATATTGTAAGTAAAGTTTTAATCAAAATTCGTCTTTCAAAACACATAGAATGAAACTTCAAGTGGGGGATAATGAAGCAATTAGCCAGGTTAGATTTTAAACACGATTATGTTATTTTCTTGGCTTTGGTTAAAAAAAACAGCATACGTGTAGAACGTAACTGACACGCAAATAACAACAAAAATTAATTTTTGCATTGCTTATGGAGAATTCAGTTCTTAATTAACAAAACTATGAGAATAAAACACGCAGTTCAAAAAAAAAATTTTAAAATAATTTTTAGCAAATAAACATGTCATTAAATAAATTCCAAAAATTGTTTTTGAAATTTTGAAATTATATTCGCCGGTTTTTCAACTGACTCTGAGTATTGAAAACCAGATCGACAGGAAATACAACGCTCTTTCCATTGGTGCTGTCGGATTTGTCATAGACTTACATTAACTGTAATAATTATTAGCGTTATTAAACGGTGAGATAGCTGAGGAAAGGAAATGTGCAATTTCTCCTAAACAAAGGATTTTTCTAGTAATTATTTCGAAGCATTTTTTTTGTGTGCTTTCGAACGCAGGGTTTGGCCATTGGGCCCACCCCTAAAGATTCCCAAATTCTGCTATACGTCCTGTTATGCCCATGGGTATAAAAGTGGTCGTAAAAGATTGTTTAGCAGAAGAGAAAAAAATTTAAATACTCCATATTCAATTTACTTGGAATGCCAGCAGAAACCAGCCCTGGCAGTTGCCGACCAAAGAAAACATATCTGGGTAAGATAAACATGTTTGCTCAAAATTGTATCTGTTTATTTTAAAAATTATGTGTAACCTGGTGAATTTTATATTTTATCTACAGTACTTCACTTGCAAAAACTATAACACAATTTATTTAGTATTTAAAAACAAATACAGAATAAATTTTAAAATAAAGAGATTGAATTTTCTTTAGTAGGTTAGTGTCAATATAAAATTAAAAGGATCTAAGGAAACATGAGTTTGTTTTAATTTAGTCTATTTATGATATATTTATAATATTACATTATTCAGACAGCTCAACTAGCTAATTCACAATATTAATTGTGCTAATTTTAATAGTTCAACATGCTAAAGGTTCACATATTTATACATTTTAATTGATTACTAACTTATTATACTAGTTATAATAACTATAGATTTTTGTTACTAAGAAAACAAGGAAACACACATAGTTTAAGATAGAAGTAATTGGCGTAATAAACTTAAATCTGAAGTGAAAGTACCATCTCGCAATTTAATTTAAGCTAACAGGTGTGGAGTTTATTCATTAATAATTTATGGACATTTATTTTCCTATAAAAGTAGGTGTTTTAATTAGAGAATTTCATTTCTTGTTTTAATTACTTGTGAACGTATAATTTAATTTATTTTAGATTAAAATAAAGGTAAGAGGCATATCTAGTATGAAATATTCAAAACAATGGACTGAGTATGTATTCAATGATATTAAGGCTTTAAGGTACACAAATAAAACGTAATAATACATATTTGCTTAAAGAACAATTTATATAATCTAGTCATTTATTTTTAAAAAAGTTAGAAACTTTTTCCAGTGACGAGTTTTGAACCAAATAAAAATTATACCTTGAGATTTTCACCACTGCGCTACCGATACTATTGGGACCTTTGGAAGAAGAATATGATCATCACTGTAGTGCCAGTTTTCTTACGTATTTTAAAACGTACAATTATTTCGTCCTATGACTATTTTAGTTCATCAAATATATTCCAGAATTGTTTCGCTGTCATAAAGTTTTATTTGGCACATAAATACGTTTGGTATATCCCCTAATGTTTACGAAAGTGTCTATATAAGGGTTCTTTTTGCTGCACGTGGGTCCGCCATCTTGATGACATCGGCTCGTGGATACAGCAAAAAAAAAAAAAAAATTGACCACTTTCTATTACGGTTTTGGCTAAGACTTCTGGTATGAAAACTTATATACCTAGAGCCAAACGCCTTGGAAGGGTGCAGGCGCGCTAACGGAAAATAGGTATGAAAACAGCTAAGGAAATCGGTATCGTGTGGGGCTGGCTTTAATAACTGAGAAATCTTGTGGAATGGGGAAAAAAAAACAGTAAAAATAAAGATATAGAGGAGCTCGCAAACATTTTTTTTTAAGGTTGGTATTAAGTGTCCTGACAGACGTACCGCGGGTAGAGCAGAACACGGAGGACTTGTCACCCTTCTGGCAAGGACTCAACACGAGGGCGAACCCTGACTAGTCGCGGTCCGTGATCAAAGCTGTCTTGGGCTGAATATTCCGTCAGATAACACGCCGGGCTGGCAGGAAGAAGGGCGTTGGCGGGGAGGTAGTAGGGGTGGTCCACGTCGGCAGATTGCCTCGGTGCGGTCAGGACTAGAAGGGGGGAGGGGGGAAGGGCGGAAGGGCGGTGATCAAAGGCGGAGACCACCGGAGATTCCCGTGGGAGCGCCCGCGGTCAGCCCTCGCGACGCCGTCTCGGCGCGTCAGTGGCGTTAACGCCGTAATTAGACGAGAGGGCGGGTTCCGTGGACACCGCGACCCCGCTCTTTGCGGCGCGGGAGGACAAAAGCCCCTCCAGAGGTTCGCGAGGCGTGAAACAGTGATTCGATGATGTGAGCCGGGGGTGGGAGGTGGCGAGAGCCATCCACTTCCGTGATTTCGACAGCCGGCAAAGTGCATACCGAAGCTATCCCCATACACTTCGGATGCTTGCGGCGAGCTCATGGCCTCTTGCGCCCCAAGAGTTCAGGCGAGATCTCGTTTCATCAGCGGGTTTCGATTCATGGTTCGACCACATTTTCTGTATCGCCATTGTGTATTTGAGCGCCGAACGAAGGTCACTGCGAACTTCGGGATGAAGCGCCTGACGTTTTAGTTCACGATGAACGCAAATTATTATACTGCGATCAGACATGTTTAGATTTCTCGCTAACTTTGTATATAATCGTTTGATGAAGTAGTTATATTCTTTAGGCGCGCTGAGAGTGAAATTTCAGTATGCAACGTAAATGCAGGAAAATGCGCGCGCATCACATAACCGAAATCTAACAGGTTGTAAGTCCTATGTGCGTGCGCGTTTCTGTTATAGCCACAAGCCGGAGTCGGCAAGATGGCGGACACGCGTATGGCAGCATACACCAGTGTAAATTCGCTTTAGAGAACGTTGGGGGAATAGCCCGATTCAATCGCAACATTAAAAATACCAATTATTTATTATAGGGACTGGAAAAATTTAATGTTTAAATAACATTCAGGATGGACTACACAGTCCTCTGTTGTCTCGGGCAAATAACGCCAGTTTATTGGATGCTAAATTGTGAGTCTTCTCAACTGGTTTGCCTGTGATTCGATACATATTTGGTTAAGGATGTCTTATTGGCCCAGAATCATCCAGATGAACATTGAACCAATAGTAAAAGCAGCTTACAAAGATATGTGTACTTGAATTTTAGCTTTTCTCAAAAGTAATTCGTGAATATTAACGGTCTCTATTTATTAGCCAAGAAATTTGTCGTGGAACTAACATGGCGTCAAAGATATTTAACATGTTGTTAGTTTTATATAACATTACGAACGCGGCGCTGTTCTTTATGTATTTTTCAAAACTTAAAAAGTTACAATAAAATAGATGCATTAAAACAAAAATATTAAAACTCCTACTTCATTTTTTTATTTGTAGCTCGGATAGAAACTACTTTTTTTCGACAACGCGATATTTTTCTGCCATGTCGCGTCCGTCGCGGTGTATTGATCCCAGCATCACGCACGATCACGTCGATCACGTCAATCACGTGATCCTCAGTCAACCACGCTGACCTTCGGAACTTTCAACTGCCGACAGTCTGCTCAGCGCGACAGCAGTCGTGACAGCAGATATTTTTGAACTGAAAGAGATACATACAATTCTTAAGACACCCGCCGTGAGTCAGCGCTCGCTAAGCTGCCACGTTGAACAATAAATTATTTGCAGCCGCTCTAATTCATGTTTTTTTTATATAGAGACGCTGCCAAGTATTTTGTTGTGACAGGAAAAAAAAGTAGGCATCAACAAGGTTATTTATTAGCGACAGAAAAACTTTTGGTAGGGCTTAATTAATACAAATATTTTGTGGTGTCCAATATGTTTGTGTACAATAAGGCTTGGAGTCAGTAGCGGTCTATTGTCATAATCGCATTTGTAGTTGCATTTAAAATTTCACCGTGGTGTCGCCCTAACACGGCGTGAATTAATACAAATTCGTAACATCAGAAAATGTTGCCTTTCAGCACTGCAAGATTTTTTTTTTTGTAAATATCTAAGCTCTTGGTATATACCATTTGGTAATGGTAATTTCGTGAATGGAACATAAGTCGATTGGACCGGAGATGTGTCCCTAAACACGATCTGCCATCTGTGGAAGTCTCAGATCTCGAAAAGATGGTGGACCCGCGAGATTCATTGGTTTGTATTAACTTTCGTGAACATCGGGGGTTGTACGAAGCGTATTGGTGTGCCAAACTAAAGTTTATAATAGTACAAACAATTTTTAATACTTTTTTTATAATATATAGCCATAAAAATAAATAATAACTTAAAATATACGCATTAAAGTTTTGACAATCCTTAGTTAAAATTAAAATATAGAGATAGCGCAACGTTTGTCATACTATAGAGACAAAATAAATTGTTAGCCTACATATATTCGACATGAAAAATAAAAGATTTCGTGATGAAAATTTTACTGTTAGTATTAAATCTTGAATAAGCTTAATAAGTTTAATGTGTGTTTGTATGAAGTATTTAGGATTTATTTCTGTCGTTTGAGAAAAAAAGCATATAGGTACTTAATTTGTGTTATAAAATGTGTTTTTAAATGTTTCAGGTTAATTTTGTGTTAATGTATCTATCAGACTGCAACTTTTAGATTGAAAAATAGTTAATAGATAGCGCCGCTTTTGTAATGCTTTAGAGAACCCAACAAAATTTTAAATATTTTTTTTTTACAACGCTATTATCCTGGCTAATAAATTACAGATATTTTTAAAGTTGCGATTGTATCGTGTTTTGACTACTCAAGTTTACATAATGTATTCCAGGATAGTTTCACTACCATAAAGTTTACTTTAGCACACTAATACGCTTAGTTCAACCTCTAATGTTCACGAAAGTTAATATATATGGGTACATGTTGCCATAAGTGGGACCGCCATCTTGACGACTCCAGCTCGTGACTGTAGCAGTTTCTGCACGCATGCGCATCGGACTTACAACCTGTTTAATTTCCGTTGTGTAACGTGTGCTTAATTCATTGCATTTATGGTGCATACTTAAATTTCTCCCTCGATGCTTCTAAAGAAGTGTAAGCTCATAAACGCAGGCGATGAAAATTCCTGTCTAGGGGGAAGTGTCACAGGTTCTGCGTTGAGGCATTTATGTAAAAGCGACGCGTTCGGTACTCCAGTTTTCCAGTTTTCAATAGTACCATTTTCTTAAACAGAATAATGGTTAGGTTTTGAAACAGGGAAACATTTTTACCGCTTTTTCCTAAAATGATAATCTTTCGTATATTTATCAGGGCGGGTATTTTTGAAAAAAAAAAAGAATTTTATGTTAATTTTTATGTCCGAGTTTCGTGTAAGTTTTTTTTTCAGCATGAGAACTCATGAATTTGCTCGTTACCGAGGTTAGATGTTTACAATCACTGGCGAGAACTGAAAGACTCGCTGAAATTTTAGCCCCACTGTATCTTCCCAGGGGTAAAGAATGAGCACTAAACTAAGGCAATAGCTCCTGTCACGTCACACGTATTTCTAATAAAAAAATATATAAAAAAAACCAAAGGTTGTGTGTTTTTTTCTTTGTGTGTGCGTTAAAGTTATGTGCTTCCTGTGCGACAGGACATAACAATGCCGAAACGAACGCAAAGATTAACCGACATTCAAACAATTTTAACTTTTAAATTTTAATAACACGTCACAGCTCATCCCTGGGAGACAAAGGTCGGTTAAAAAAAATGTTTCAAGTCTTTCCATTATTTGATGGTTTCACACGAAGGAATCTTCGTAGGTTTAAATAACTGTGTCTGCGTTGAAACTGCGTTGACTTACAAATTCCTAACTCTCTGCACCAAGAAAGAAGAAGCGCGTTTATTATATATATATATATATATATATATATACTTAACACTTTTTTATATATATATTTGGTCAATTCTACAAGTGTAAGTTCGTGTAATTTCAAGATTAAAGACAGTAAAATCAGTACCTGTTTATTTTTGGAGATTTCAGTAGTACATTTTTCTAAAATCACTGGATGATTGGTAACAAGGGTTCTTTTAAAATTTAAGTGAACATTTTTAAACAGTGTGCTTAAGTGGGCCCGTAAATAAATACAGCGTAGAGTTTTTTTTCCTAAACGACACAGCTGTCTAGTACAAACTGTTTTATTTGTATCAATATTGAAATATAACTATTAATTGATTTCTTATGTTCTAGGTAGTATATGTGTATATGGCACGACTGACTCTATACTCACGCGCAGTTCTTTCACAGTTCATTTGTTTAGACCCCTCTAGGAGGAATTGATATGTGTTTTATCACAATAATGTAAATTGATACTAGCTTAAATTAAGAATTCTTAAGAAAGTAAGTGTCTCGATGATAAGGCAACCATTTAGAAGTTTGATGTTAATAATAAGCAGTGTATTATTTCGAAATTTTAAAACATCCGTCGCACAAGGATGGATGATCGCTTCTACCTGATAGGACTAAGTCATTTGGTTAAGGCAATAGTGTCTTTTGGCACGATTAAGAAATAATTCAGTAAGTTTTATCTGTGCCATCGTCTATTCTTGTATTGGTAAATATAATTGACGCCATCCTTAGAACCTTGATTGCTTTGACAGTTTAGAATTGTTGCAGGCCAAGACTACCTAAGAATGTTGCGTTTAGCAATAATATTATAAAATTAAATTATTTCAGTACAAATTACAACGTAAATCAAGTAAGGACATTTTAGACCTCAGAGGCCCTTGCCATTAGCGTAAGTTTTTTGAAAGCAAAAAGGATACATTTTTTTTAATCCCCACTCGAAATAACATCCGGTATCCGCCACTGAGTGTGACCTCGATATCACTGCTCGTTAACACGTGACGGGTTACATCACTGACTCTTTCACTTCATTACTTAAATTTATGAGCACACAGTCCATTAAGCCATACCCACACGATACCCATTTCTACGTTAAAATACAATTTGATATGTTACTCAGAAGAATTCTACCCGGATCCCGGGAATAATGTTTCTCAACGTTTTATAGATATTTTACAAATCAAAGATGTTATGGTGATTATACAGTTTTGCATCACAAGCACATACAATAACTTTCTTTATTTTAATATATTCTGTTAAAATTAGAACTGGATACGCAAAAACGAACAATTACCTGTTGATGATTAGTCATAGAAATAACTACGCTCTGTTGAAAATTATATATAGTTCAACCACAGGGAAAAGTAGTAACAGGTTGGCAACCAATATTTGTGATAAAAAAATTATGCGAGAAATAAATTATTGGCTCTAAAGTCATTGGAACAGAAAATCACCATATTTTTTTCAAAGGTTTTTAAAACCATGCTGTCTTTAAGGCCGAGATTATACATTAAGAGATTCGCGGTATCCATTGACATTATCAATTATCTACTGTTGTCTTTCCCAAGAACGAATTCATTACGGGGTAAACTATTTGATACAGCCAATCACTAGAAACTTCCATCATTTAACTAAATTTAATATTTTTCAAAGCTGAATTTCGTAAATTAAACGCAGAAGGTTGTTAAGGTCTCAAAACTCTTTAAACCAAAATGGTATCTTTTGGTTCCTAGCTGTCACCATAACACTGTGTAGGAAGACAATTATTTCTGAGCTTTCTATAACCTTTGATATCCGCAAGACTTGGATTAGGCCTTTCTGTGGATAAACTTGCGACCTTGAAAATTCAAGACTGTGCGCAGGCAATGGTTACCGAATGCCACCGCTATAAAATAAATCGGCAAATCTACACCGAATGCTGGATTTGACCTCGGTCGCTACTTTCTGTGGTAGAGTTCATGGGGTGGAGCGGTCTGTGATGGATATTTAAAAGCATAATTATACATTCCATATTGAAAACATCCATCTGAATGATTGGGTTCCGAGCGGCGTGAAATTAACGCTTGCAATTCATCGCTCCTGGCGATGCAATACATATTAATGGCACTCGAAGTTTGAACTTCTGTTGCGAAAAAAACTCCGAAAATTATTTGGATCACGGGATAACAGTTCATAGTCTAAAGCCTCGCTTGGTTTTTGAAATAGTTTTGCATATTTATAGCCCCCTTTCTCCCTTTATTTTTTTATCTTAAACTCGAATTTTATTACAGTTATTTACTGATTTTTCACCAATTATTTTGCTTCTACAATGGATTGTTACGATTGCATAAATATCGAAGTTTATTAAAAACACTCACAAAATGCACTTTCTGCTTTAAACATTCGAATAACTACCCTATGTATTAATTTTACTATGTCTGCGAAGTATCATTAAAACAGTATTATTTTCTACTAAGTGTTTTATGAATTGTTTACTGCCATATTTAAATTGAAATCGTAACAAAAATAATAACGCTCGCAATGGGTAGCAATAAAGAGTATATTTACAATTTTATTAAATTGATCTTCTTCACGTCACTTGTTATAAAAATATTTCCCATCACTGCTATGAACACCTTTCACTGCTACACGTATTTTTTTTATATATATATTTTGAACGTGAGTTTGGCTCGCGCATACGTGTACGATGATTGTTGTTTTCGTGTTAGTGGAAAGTTGGCAGAACTGTCACGAACTGTCTCGGGGCCACGCGCATGAAGCTTGTAAGGCAGTGTGAAATAATTTACCCTTTCATTCACAGGCTGGCAAACGGAACCATATAGCATTGAATAGGTACAGTGGAATTCAGTTACAAAGCATCTTCATTGTATTCAATGGAAAGTTATATACAAAACCAATTAACAATGACACAATAAAAAATACTGTGGGCCAGCATTTAATCTTGGTCGGTTATAAATGTATACCATCCATATGTGCTGTGCCACGCGACAAAAGGGTAAGTAAAATATGAAGATAATTTTATGCATAACGTGTTGTTACAGAAGTGGAAAACTTTGTACAAAAGTTCATAGAGAATTAATTTTTTTCTTTAATCTAACAAGTTGTCATACTAATGATTCAATACACCACTTTTTAAAACAATATTTAGAAGAATATTTCCATCTCACTGATTTTTTATTATAATAGAAGAATATTCTTGGAAAAACTAAAAAATCTATTAAATGTTCGAAATTGAGAAATATATAAAAAAAGAGGAGGAATTTGTTCTACAAGTAAAATTATTTTCATTATTCACAAAATTATATTAATTTTTTTTTCATAAACCCCAGGTAAAAAATTAAATCGATAGTTGGAATTTTTAAAAACAAAGAATTGCTAATGTTTTTTAAAGAATGTCATATGAGTAACTACACTGTTAAAAGTATCACCTTAAATTTACTAAGAACACTGGCACAAACAAATCTAGGAATCTTCGTAGATTCATGGATATCAACGTAATTTACGTACATCTTCGTAAATTTACGTATTCTCTGATTACTTAATTCTAACACGAGTTGAAAATAATTGTCTTGGAGTAAAAGCAAAATTTAAAAAAAAAAGTACTTTTAACCCACAACTCCGAAAACTTCTTCCTTCCACTGCCTTTTTTTTTTCCTGTTCAAAACAGAAAACAGCACTCTAAAGTTGGAACACAGGGTAGTTTCTACGAAGACCTGGTTATTTATCTGGGACAACGAAGAACTATGCGTCTATCCGAGAGACATTTTTTTTCTTTTTAAAGTGTGTAAATTTGACTTTGATTTCCAACAGTGTACCATCGCACGTTCCGAATAAACTTTTATAATAAAGCACTCACTTTAAAGGAGGGTAAGGATCGTATTACTTTTCGGCGGAAGAGCGACACTGAAATTCTGAGAAATACGTGACTTTCCCTCGGTTTACTGCTTATTGCGCAAAAAAAAAAAGTCTTCGCTTCGAATTCCTCAGCTCTCCTCTCACGGTGGCAACAGCGTCTGCAAATTAAAGCCATCTCATACGCCTGGCGTCGACACTCGACAGCTCTGCTCGGCAAGGAAGTGCTCATATTTCTTTGAAGAACTCGTCTGAAATGATTACCTCTTCCTTTTTTAACATTATCTCACGTCGCGAAACCGTCTCTCAGTACACTGCTAACTTTTTTTTTTAAATGGAATTTAAATATTCATGAAATATCACAGATACCTGTAAGTATGAACATTCACATGAAATCAATGTCATAGCTACAAAAAATAATCGCAGTAATACTGGGGTTCGGATTCTTGCAGGGACATTTATGCTTTTATGTTGTACCAGTACCTACATAGTTGAATAGCTTTAAAGCATTATCTGCGTACTTTAATAAGCATAATAAGACCAAATAAAATTAAATTGTTGATAATTCGATTATCTTTACCATGGTTACAAATTTATGCTTGTATGAAATATCAATCATAAAATTTTAAACTATCCGCCAATTTTCGTAAGCGCGACAATAAATAAGTAGTATTGTTTACCAAAAACGATCTTTTTGCATGAAAAATTACCCTAGCAATATGTTGTACAAATTTGCAATGTTTTTTTCTTGTAGTATTACAAACTATTTCTTGGCCACTGGTTTCCAAATGAATTGTTTTGTAAGAATACAAAACATGTTATTCTGCTTGAATTTGCAGAAGATATTTTTTTTGACGTGATAACGTCTTATAAATCGATGAACGCCGGCTGCACGCACGAAAAATTGGCACGTTCCGCCTGAGCCGAGCGTGCAAGAACCGGCCAACCACCATGCGAGAAAATCTTTTATAATATCAAACAGGTTAAGGAGGGCTTTTTAACTAATTGTTCGTGATTATATTTAAACAAATTATTTAAATTTAATTTGCAAAAACTTTAAATAATATTTGACAATTAAAAAGTATGCAATTTTTCATCAATGTTTTCTTATGACGTTATCAGGTAAAATTATCATCCGTAAACTAACTGTACAGACAACCCCTTTTATTATTACAAAATATCATAAAATATTCCTCGCACATTAAAAATCCCTGTTACTAAGCAATTAGTCGTCAAGTAGTTAAATTAGCATTATAAACTTGACTACATATTAGACTACAAGAAACTTTATTTCGCATAGGACATTATACTTTCTCAATGTTTCAGGACGGTGTGTAGTTTATTTTATATCTGCACTATTTATGCAAATTAAATCAAACTTCATAAATAAGTTTTTTTTCAATATTTCACTACCTTACCATAAAAAAACGCTTATAAATAAGATATACTTTGGGAACAATAAACAGCGTTATATTTTAAGTCAGTCTTTTTTTTCAATCTGTACTGTCAGAATAAAAATTTATCCACGTGAGTTAAACCGTTTTAAAAAAAACTGTAAAGTGTTCAGATAAAGGATTAAAAAATTTTGACGCTGTGAAAAATGTCATTCAGAAACTGGATTAAAAATATTCTTAAGTCAATTTTTACCAAAATACTTTACATAATTGACTTTAAAACGGTAGGTATACCCAGATAAGAAAATACCGTAATAGAGTAAGAAAATAATGATTAAACTAAACCTTTGTTAGAATTGAATTTTTTATTACTGGCAGGTGGAACAATGATTTACGTAACACACACACACAAACACACACACACCCATTGAGTGAATATACAGACTGAGTCTGAATTCAACTAACAAACTTCGTCTGCTTGTTCATTGTGAAATAGTGTTTAAAACATATAATTGATATATGCCTTGAAATTGAGCATAAACTGTTGGTTTATTACAAATAATAGAGCTAGTATTCAAAATTTAACATTAAGTGGACTAATAATGTCTTCATTAAACAAATATATAGACCTGTAGCCGAAATTTATCGGTAGAATTAAGACTCACCCCGTCTGTAGATAAAGAACGAGTTTTCTACCTACATAGCCTACTGCGCAACGTTCTAAGATATACGTCCCTATGTATAGAACATTCTTTATTTTTATTACGGTTGGAGGTGAAATATGTGCCCGAGTATGAAAAATTAATGTTTTTAACACTTTTTTAAATTGATGTTGGAAGTTTTAAATTATATTAAATGGTGATAAAATTATATTTAAATTAAGAATAAATTAGTTTTGCACCAAGAGTTTCTAGATATGTTAAAATGTAATTAATTGTGAATATAATAGTAGATGAGTTCTACAACCAAATTTTTTCATGTAAAGGTTGAGTGTGAATTTTTATTTTATTTTTACTCTCGTGCTTACATTTAAAAACTGGTCCGTTTCCTGCCGATTTTTTGTATGTACACTTGACACTGATTGGCCAAGCGAAAGTATCACTTGTTTGAAGGCAGAAAATTCTGACGACCATGCTACCTCTAAAAGATGTACCAGAATTTGACCAACAAAATTTGGCTGGATGTTACGACGAAAATAGACAGTTGAAATATTATTATTTAACCTTGTCAGCTTCAAAGTTTATCATTTAAGTATATAAACTTACAAATCACTTTACAAATCATTTTAGTAACGTACGAATGCTGCATACATTAATAAATTTTAATTACGTATTAACGTTTATTTTTTCATAATGGCTATTTCATACAAAATATACGATAATGTTTGTTGAATGGAGTTAATTTGAATTTTAGTAGTATAATTTTGATGTCAGGCTAGGCTAACTCAAACTGAAATAATGACAAACCTTGATTAAGGAAAACGTAAATGGCTACAGCAGTGCATTTCAGAATATCTTAACACTTCTGAATCCTTTTTTAGTGTTCTATTTCAGTAGAGAAGGTGTTAAAATACAAAAACTCTGTCCTATTATGTACGAAATATGGTATATAATTCATAACAGAATTCCTAAAGATAAATATTACAGGCTGCTACATATATTTTATCCTGTAAATTTAATATACTATGGTTATCAGGTCTAACACCACTTTATTAGGACATTTATAATTATTTTCATATGCCCCCTTTAACTCCAAAATAACTCATTTAATTTCAAGGAGAACAACTTGGTTTGACTTAAACTTATAATCACCGAGTGGATATTCTAGTTGTTAGGCGCCCAGTTTAGTTTTGGGGATCACGTCAGAGCCTGGGGCTCAGACTTCGAGTTGGCTTTTTTTAATTTAAATGTTATTATTGTTAACCAGATGGATTTTTTTTGCGTAAAATTCATTCTAACACCTATATTACATTTGTTATTGGGTTGTACATATTCTCACCAGGTATTTTACTAAATGTTATTTTCAAGCTGTAAAAGAACGCGCAAATGATAATGATTATCAAAACTTGCGTACCTTTTTTTACCGTTATTTCGATGGTCATTCAAATATAAACAGGAATTTTTCATACAGATTTACTGGTGACTTACGAAAGCACACAAATTGAATGCTTATTTTTATGCATAGTTTCCTTCAACTAAAATAAATTTTCTCCATCGGACAGGAAGTTTTTTTTTTGACCCCTTCATGAGGAGAAAGCCCCAGTAGCAATTATGCACGTACTGTTCGACCGCAGCTCGGTCTTCAATCGTTCCCCTTCTGATCTCGGCAACAGTCATGCCTTCCACTAACTCACGCACGGCATGAATATCGCCTTTATCGACGCTGGTCGCCGGACGCCTTTTCATGGCTTTGATGTTCCACTTCTATCACGACCTTTACCGGAACTTCTGGGCCCAATCGAGCACTTGGGTTCTGCCATAGAGTAGCATCACCGAACTGTGCTTGGAAAATCTTAACAGTTTCCCTCGATTTCACACCTTCGTTGGCGAGAGAACTAATTATAAGAAAGAGTTGTGCAACTGAAGCTGGTGCTGTCACAGCGACAATGGCCAGACGGGCGTGAGTGTGAGGGCCGTGATGCCTGTACTATCTCCCTTCTCCCACCACCGCTGCGCCGCTCACCTCACGGCTCGAGTCGAATGAACCGAATTCAGGTTTATATTTGAATGGCCCCCGTAGATATGTGATATCTAGCAAATGCATGTTTGAGGAAATTTAAGACGAAACATTACATTAAAGATAGATATCATGACGTACTATCCCCAGGATAAGCCATCGCATAAATTTGTAGACAGTAAAATTAAACACCGAACACGGTTTGCAAGAACGAGCCTTAAAGCGGCAGCCAAACGTCATGCAGAACCCCAGGTGTCAACGCGGAATTTACAGACCGCTCGAGATTTCTTGAAAGCGTCAGACGACGAATAGCCTTTAAGAGCCATTGCACTTGTCTATACATGTTTTTGACGTGACAACATATAATAAATCGATGAACGCCGGCTGCACGCACGAAAAAGTGTCCCGTTACTCACATTGTTCCGTTACGCTGTGTCCCGTTACGCTCATTGTACGCTTGCGCCGCATCTATCTATCTTCCACTCGACTGTTTATGAAGTGAAGTGAAAAGTTAATGTGGTTTTCATTGCTTATTACAACAAAAATTTCGGCAATAAAGGTTAATTATTCTTGCATCTTAAAAAATCTGATTACTAGTATAATTTCAAGTATTTATTCTTTTATTATTAAAATAAAAATGATTTAATTTTATTCATAAAATATGCAATCATTTCATCAATGTTTTGTTATGACGTTATCACGTTAAACTATCGTCCGTAAACCGACTTTACAGATAATCAATTTTTTTTTCATGGTTTCATCTTAAATATGTATTTTACTTTGGACAGTGAAAAAACTATAAACGGGGTTTTCAGTGGCTTTTTTAGGCATGCAAAATTGTAAACACAGTATTGTAAGGTTTATAGGGACCACCATAAAAAATACACCTTAAAGTCCCACATATGGAGTTCTTCTCAGGAGAATATTGCACGCCAGTTCGGTGCCTAGCGCGCATAGGCCAAGAGGCGTGCATCACACGCCCCAAGCCACAACCGCGCTTGAGGCCCGTCCCACAGTGGCACGGGAACCGTGAACGGTCTCCGGGAACATGTCACTATCGCGTCTGCTGCTTCCGCATTGCACGGAAACGTAATACATGGCAACAAATGAGATTGCATTTCAAGATTATAAATATTAATTAAATTTAAAAAATTAGGCTTCGAGATCATAGCACGGGTAGAATTTGCATATATAAAAAATAGCGTGTGTTACTTAGTACACGCGATAGAAGTAAAACTTATCTGGCAGTTCAAACCTAGACTCGTAAGTACATCGTAATGGGTAAAACGACAGAGAGAGAGAGAGAGAGAGAGAGAGAGAAAGAGAGAAAAATACAATTTCTAAAAAAAAAACTGTGTATGTTACTGTTTCTTCAAACAATTCTGCCATTTGGAACACGCCAAATTCCTTAACGAAACATGAAAGTCATAACAGGTAGCGCTATCTATGATGGAAATGCAGAGACCGTCTCAACAGTGCTCTCTGCGCTGCTGGTTTAACAAGGTGGAACGCGAGCGCTCTGGTAGCAAATATAAAATTCAAGGCATTTCACAGCTGACTGTATAGGATACCTATATATATTCTCTGAAACAAGCCCATGCGTACACATTCTGTCTTATTCTTTCGTTCATCCATCTCTCTCGGTTATATTTTATTTTTGGGCAGGGGAAGAATCATCGCACAAAGAGGAGAACGAAAACGAGCCCAGAAACGTATGTAACACAGTGTTCTCTTTATACCTCTTTTGAAAAATACCTATTCTCCGTCCATTTTGCGTCAGAAACGTTTCACAAACAACATTTCACGAAAACTTTGCTTTAAGATTCGGCCTTGGAGATTTACTCTCATCGCGCCCAAAGACGTTTCACTTCAATAAAAATAAACGACGAAGTGATACTAGAACACTAAATGTTCCTGTAATTCCTACGTATTTAGAACGTAAACGGACATGGCTACCATCGCAGACAAGAATACTCGGGTTCCATTGGTCGTACGGAGCAACGTGAACGGAAGAGCTCAGCATTGCCGAGCTGATCTCCTACTGGTCCATCGCCGTCTGCGTGCTGTAGCAGAAACTCTGTTCCTTGAGATGCGTCTCCGTCTGCGCGTCTTTTCAGAACGGGCCCGTAAGAGCTCGCGCGCCCGGCCAGCCTCGTGGGTTGAAGCTCTCATCTCGCGCGCCCTCGCAGGCCTTCCCCGGAGATGTAACTCCGCGTGACGCTCGCGTGACCATGGCAACGGGCGCCAGCGTCGATACGGACCTGCCGGCACATCACCGGCCCGTGATTAACACAGCCGCATAACACACCGCCTCCCCCCCCCCCACACACACACACACAACACAACACAACTGCTCCTCCAGTCTTCCAGCGCGCCAGGGGTGTAATTATAACCATCATCTCTCGTGGAGATTGGAAGCTACACTGAGGCAGCGGTCACTGCCACCCGCGTGGAGTCATTTGAACCGCGGGTCAAGAGCAACGACTGTGACGGATTAATTTCCAATAGAATGACTCTTAGGTGTACTGCCTATCAGTCAAGCGATTCCCGGTTTATACTGCCGGTCGATTTTTATGACTTACGGCGAATCACACGTCGGTAAAATGATTTTTGGTATACTGCCGCTTGGCGAAGGTAGGAAATACCCCCCTCCACCCCTTCAAAAAATTTTTAAATATAACGTCCAGCTCTTAACCAGTTCTTCGCCAACTGGATAGTTTGGATTATGAGCTTATTGCGCAGCGAGTCTGGGCAGATTAATTATTCATTTAGTAAGAAGTAGAACAGTTTGGATATAAAAAAACGTAAAATAATCACACAATACAGGCAAGCATGCATGATTTATTTTTTTACGTAACCTAAAAGTTAAGGAAAATACATCTACCTTCTTTAAATATAATACGAAGTTAATTCCTTAAATATATACATGTTCATAATGAAAGTAATGATAATAGTCTTGGTCACATTTTCCAAAATAAGTTTAACACATCCCTAAAATATAATAAATATATTTGAGGTTAAAGTCTACATTGGATGAAAATTTTAAATTAAAAAAAAATTGAAACTGCTTTTCAGTTATTAAGAACAAATATAGATTTTTAAATTTTTTTGTCTGTTTGGGTGTTTGTTCGTTTATATGTTCCGGCATCACTCGAAAACCACTGACAAATTTTGATGAATTTTTTTAACACGTTTTTATTAACTCGGTTTCATGACTGTTTTTTATACAATTTTTGCAATAGATTGGAAACTAACTTCCCGATGATCTAGATACTTGAAACTTTGAATATAGCTCATAACTGTATGAAAATGCAATTGTATCGCGGTTTTCTTGTCCGTCTGTTTGTTTATCTATTCGGTGCAAATATATGTTTGTTTTTTGTTTAGCAATGCCCCCGGATTTGTAACATTAGGCTACGAGCAGAACAGTACAGTGTTGCGGGATGCATAACGCAGCACTCTGCAGGCGGTGATTTCCGCAATATTTTAGGCGGGACATAATGGCGATGGTGAGATTAAAAAGTGACTTCGACTATGTCACAACATGCCGGCTTATTGTATGTATGTAACTTATGTTTACGTTATGAGACTTCAGCAGAAGTTTGGTGGTTGAATTCAGACACATCCTCGCTGTCGACGACGAGCGAAAACCAAAATTGTTGATATTATCCGTGTTCAAGTATATTCCTCCCCACTTGTTATTTTGGATCGAACAAGGTTTGAAGAGTGTACTCGTAACGTTTCCAGCCACAACGAAGCCCTTCTCTGCCGAGCGTCGGGCTCCGAAACGCTCACTTCCACCGGCTCTTAACTCGTTGGCACCTGCCGCTAATTGCAGAGGGAAACAAACTGTTCACAAATCCCGAGTCAGACGTCCTAATAATTCACACCCTTGCATCTTCGGTTTTTGTTTTTGACGTGATAACGTCTTATAAATCGATGAACGCTGGCTGCACGCACGAAAAATTGTCACGTTCCACTTGAGCCGAGCGTGCAAGAACCGGCCAACCACCGTGCAAGAAATTTTATAATATCAAACAGGTTAAGGCGGGCTTTTTAACTAATTGTTCGTGATTATATTTAAACAAATTATTTATTTTAAATTTACGAAAAGTGTAAATAATATTTGAAAATTAAAAAATATGCAATTTTTCATCAATGTTTTCTTATGACGTTATCACGTAAAATTATCGTCCGTAAACCGACTTTACAGACAACCCCCTTTTTTTTTGTAATATCGAAAAAAGTATGATAGGATTGGTGTGTTCAAGAAATGAAACTGTCGCAAAAATTAGTTATTTATTCATCCAATTTTTTTTGTGATGGTAGGTTTCCCATGGCGATCGTAAATAAAATGAAATATAGGTAAGGTCAAGTCAGTTCTATAAATAATATGTAAAATTGTCGTTAAATTATTGAATTTATAATATAGTTTCTTAGAGGTTTAATCTTCGTCGGTCTAAGTGTTTGTAACTTAAATAAAAGTTTTTAGGTTTATGTCAGTTAATAGTACATGAAATAGTTTTTTAAGTATTGATTTCGCAAAACTTAGTTCTTTAATTTTTCCAGAGAGTTTAAGTTTTCTTTGTCTAGGTGACCGTAACCAAGATGAAAATTTTGGTTAGGTTGAGTCAGTCACATAAATAATATGTAAAACGTTTTTAAAGTAATTTAAAATTCTCTCAAAAATTGGTTCTATTATTTTTTTCCCCTCCATGAGGGCATGTTTTCGCTGTTATAATGATCGTAGCTAAAATGATAAATTGGTCACAAGCGTTTAAAACATTCAAAAATCGTGCAGATGTCAGAAACTAATTAGACCGCGAAGTTGCACAAGCGAGCGGCGGCTAGGTCCTGCGCTGATCTAGAGTCGATGAGAGATGTTTGAGGCTTCCCTAATTTGTGACGCAACTCCGCGCGCCAACTGCCTCCCTCGTCGCTGTTCTCTTGTTTGCGTACCAGCCACGTCCTTCCTCTTCTTCACCGTTCTTCATCGTTCTTCGCTGTTCTTCGCTGTTCTTCGCCGTTCTTCGCGGCGCGCAGGAACCGTCGTTAAGCCAGTCTTCGGTATCGTTTTGAAAGCGAAGGAAAACGAGCTGCTAAAGAGGGGCGCGAAAAGAAATTCTTTGTAATTCCAACCTTGAAGTGATCCAGGTGTTTTTTCTTGACTGGAAACTAGTCTGAAAAAATGGTATCGAATACCAAATGAGGAATATGAAATTATAAACTAAATAATCATAAATTTTTTAAACACAATATTTTATACTTGGTTTAATGTGATTTATCTGTTCGCTTTGAGTTGCCTGTAATTAATTTATATGCATAAATATTGCATATTCATGGTTATTTTGTTTTCATGTGAAACATAAGAGCGCATACTTACGTAGATTAAGCCATCCATTATTAACTTAAATTTTAGTTAAATTACTTAATTAAATTAATTAGAATATTTTATACAAAAAATGACAAGCGGGGGCGTTGAAAATGAAAACATTGTTTCTTTCTATGTGTAAGTTATCCCCACTGACTTTGATAGGGTCAGAAAGATGCCACTACGCGCTTAACAGGAAATTCGCTGGGTTTTACAAGTCATATTGTGATTACCTAAATATTTGCTATAATGAATTTTAGGAATAAACTTTTGAGACTTTTATTTTTTTTACACTCTTTTTTTTGATCAAGATTTAAATTCGTGAACTTATAATTCTGGATCACAGAAATTAATTTATTACTGTTGACTACTAAATCGTTACAATTTTCAGTTTATAAGAATGTTACATTTTCACACAATCTGCGAACGTTCAAAAAGTGATCAAAGTGACTATAAACCTCCATGCAGTAAGTGTTTGAAACGCAGCCTAACGTTAGTTTCGAGAGGTTGTGAATTCTATTCACAAGTAAGACATTTACGTGTGCAGGTTATTTATTGCAATTTAACCCAATTTACATGTAAACTATAACCTGATTAGAGTGCTGGCATGGAAGTAGGTGGTTTAAAACATTTTCGTGGATATAAAAGAGTACTCAATGATTTTTTTTAGATAAATCTTTCCAATGTATGAATTTTCAATACAATTTATGACAACTGGTATGCTTATGATTCCAATAAAAATAAAAATGACGCGTGATAGACTGGCCCTGATTTATAAACGGGTCAACCGGGCATTTGCTCAGAGCGTCAGTTTTTGAATAGCGGGACAATATGAGGTACAAAAACAAATAGGACAAAACATTTGAGGGACGGGAAATATAAGTATTTTTTAACCTACGGTAATGGTTTAGTTTCCATTAAATACATGTAAAATCCTACTATTTAAAGCACAACAAACAGAAAGAAGGGAAAAGACAAACAGCCTATGTCTTTGAAAAAATCTTAGTATTAATTGCGTATTTTTGCTGTTTTAAAACTGATAATGAATAACTTTGAATTTTTAAAATTGTATGATTGGGGGGAAGACTGTAAAAGGAAGGGAGCCGGCCAAAGAATGTCTACTCAGAGCGCTATCTGCCTCGAATCGGGGCCTGGCAATAGAACGGCAAGATGGCGTTGGTCTTAAAAAAAATGGCATTCGTTTGCCATACGAGTATTTTTCTGGGGTTGGTTGTTTTTTTTAAAAAAGGCGCTTTCCTTTAACTTGTAGGAAAATTCTTTCAGTACAAACGGTTACACATCGCTTGCCTTAAACACAGTTTAGAACAAAGTTTACTCTGCGTGTAGTTTGCACTGAACGCGATTTTTCTACGTTTAGGATAGACGCGTTTTGGGCGAGCCATCACAGCATTCGTAGGAGGCGCAACCACAGACGGGGTGAACGACAAAGGCTGGGTGGAAAATTAAGATGGAGTTACAAGCGAGGGATAGAAGCCAAATCATGCCAACTTGGTTTCAACAGTTTTCATGTACGCCCACATTTTCATGGGTTTGATAGTATATAAATAAAACATGGCACTAATTATATTAATTACATAAATATATATAGTATATTATATAATGTATTAATATATAATATATTAATATATATATTAACTATAGTAAATTCTTACAGCTGTACTCATTTCTATGCAGGCTTTAAATTGAATATAATTCATTCACTGCAATCAAATTTCCAAACAGTCGTCTGGGAAATGTCCCTTGGCATATGTGGTCCAGGGTAGATTTGACACCTTCCAAACGTAGCCCTGCGCGAAGGCCCAAGCCAACAGTGGCATAGTAACGATTTAACACAGGAGAAATGCGTGGCAAGTGCAAACAGGAGCATACCGAGAAAAACCCATCCGATAACGGACGTCCCGGGGACAACGTGTCTGCTTTACAGCCTCGCGGTCTGGGTCCGAGCGAGCCTCCCGGCGTAGTCTTTATCGACGTTCTTTAATCAGGCATTTTCGAGTCCGCGCTCCTCCCGGATTAGCAAGTCTGCCGGTCAATCGAACGTAAGTACAGTTTTAACGGGAGTAATAAATAAAGGTTTACATAAACTACAACGGTATTTAAACCCACTCATAACGAACCGCTGAATATAAATAAAAATAATGAAAACAATGAGCGCTAGTCTTCTTCAAAAACATCACGGAAATGGGAATGTAAATATTGAAATGCAACCCGCAGGGAAAATGGGAATGAAAGTCGAGAGCACAGACGACAGTAGCGCTGCGCGCGGCGGTCAAAGTCACCAGCCAGAATACACCCGAAAAGATCATCTGGACGCTACCAGCTAGAATTGAGGCGGAATACAGAATGAAACTAATTACAGCTTGCCGGATTAGACAGTTAACTATACTAACATATTTATAATTACTTTTCCTGCGATGCAAAAATCTAAGTATGTCTTGTCCGGGAATTGAAACCACAATGAAGATAATTTTCTGTACTTTTACGAACGATTACTTTAGAAAAAATTTGCCAAGAAATAGTTACTAACACCACAAGAAAGATATCGTAATTTTGTTCAACGCATGTCTACGGTTATTTTTATATACATGAAATACGTTTTACCAGATAATACGGATTCGTTATTTTATATTTTAATTGATGTTTCATTCAAGCATAATTTTTAAACCACGGAAAGGATAATCGAACAATTAATGATTGACTATATGGTTTTATTATTCTTATTAATGTGCGATGTTAATACCTACTGCAAAGAGAATAGTTTACAATTAATTAACTTTAACTATTGGAGGTACTGGGACAACACAAAGCATAAATTTCTAGGTAAGAATCCGAACCCAATATAACTGCGAACACTATTTTATAATGATACAGTTGTTTTATGTAAATGTGAAAACTTACAAATAATTTTTACTTTTACTTTACATCAACACTTCTGTTCCATTTACAAAAAAAAAAAATCAGTGCAGATCGCCACAGTGGGGAAAGAAAGATCTGCTACTACACCATCATTGTTATTTTTTGGTATCTTATAGATATTTCGAAATTGTAATATTTTTGTACATCCTGCCACTCTTGCATATTCTAAACGGCAGTAAATACCTATATCACTCCTGAAAAAAATATCGTTATGCAGAGATCATTAGAATCAGTGAACAATTTTCAACGTGTGCTGAATGCAGATGAAGTGTTTACTTCAGCTATACTTCATTTAAAACTATTTTCATATTCAAAATTATTCAAACACAAAGAATAAATGTAAAAAAAACGACTGTAATACACATAGCAAGCTGTAAAATGAGCTACAACTTGTATGTCCATAGAAATACGAATTTTTATAAGCAATATATGTTTGTATTTTCAGTTGATTCAATGTTTTTTTTTTTCGTATGGAAAGTAAGAATACGAATAGACTCCATACTTATATACTTATACTTAAGAAATTTTAAGTTTTACGTCTTTATCATACTGACATATGTCAGAAGTCCTATGTCAGTTTTGAACCTTATATGCGGAGGAAGGCTATAACTTTTGAGTCCAAATCCTACCGACCAATCCCAGCTGCAGGTTCATCACAAAAAAATTATTTAAAACCAAATATACGACGTATGTTCCAAAGTGCTTCCTAAGGCTGGTACACGCGTTAAAAGTTTGAGCTGAACTATTTTATTGCAAATAATAGGAAAAGAATTTGGGATGGAACTCTAAGCTTATGGATAATGTTGAAATAAACAACAACCACCGAAAAACATGTCCCTATGGTAAAATGATTTCTTTGAAATAGTCGGGGGTAACCATACAGGTATGTCAGAAAAATGTACGGAAAATGATTCTGTTACTCCTGATTACCTCAATAAAATTCATTTTGCGACAGTGACAATTTTTGCAAGGAGTATAATAATTTTTTTTCAATTAAAACATACAGACTCTCAATGTTCCAATATATTTTTTTAAAATTATTTGCAATAAGATAAATGTTTAGCTTCAAATTCAAAGGCGTATACCAGCTTTGGTAAGCACTTTTAACTATAAAAGGAGTATTTTTTTTCTAATTATGTTTCCATGACAATGTTAGTTAATGATAATGTAATGCAATGATGTCAGTTCAGAACGTTATTTAACTATCGACGTGAATCGTCTGAACTAAAAACAAAAACTATCAAAGGAGCGATCACTAATTGCGACGGAAAAAAAATTTCATCCTTGCGAGTAATTGAATTTTACCCCATTCATAAATTTACAGGTCTGGTTTTGTAAACAGTTTTAATCAGCAGTGACGCAGAAGTGAGTACACGAATGAATGTTTGAGGAACACCAGGCAAGGAAACAAATTTGCTTTGTGAAATTAAAATTATTCGCATGTATTGTCATTCAATTCATTTTTTTTGCAAGTACACAAAAATATTTTTTTTTAACATTTAACTGTTTTATTTGATCAAAAACTCAAACACAGCAGCAAAAATATAATCATTCGACAGCGCTTTCAGTACATACAGAATATGAAAAAAAAAAAAAAAAAAAATTAGTGTCGAGATTGGAACCTCATCACGTGAGGTATAAAAGCGCGCGCTCTAACGGTGTGCCTCTAAGATTATTGGGAAATTAAAATGAGACTGTGTTGTCATCATTGTAATGCCAGTTATCTTAAGTATTTTACAATTTGTAATTACTTTTTACTATGACAATTTTATTTTACCAAATATATTACAGGCTGTTTTCACTATCATAAAGTTACATTTGGCAAAGCAACACGTTTGGTACGTCTCCTAATATTTACGGAAGTAACTATCTACGGATTTATGTTGCTACATATGGGTCCGCCACCTGATTACACATGTCCGTTATTTCGACTTCCATTCCATTTTCAAAAAAAAATTTTCCTACTAAATGCCGTATACCGCGAGCTAAGATGTATAAAAATTAAAAAAAAGGTGGATTAAGTTTGGTTTATTATTGACATTTTGTATCACTGCAGCTGTGTTATCGTAACACTTGTTACGACTGAAGGAAGGGAGGAAGTGGAAGTTCCCGATTGAAATGTGATTAAGAGATCAGATCGTGGTATAAAAAATCCGTTTCGGCTCAGCCTAAGGCAAATGTATATTTCAAGGTTCATATTAATTGTAAAACATTCTGGAATATTCTATGGTATAATGAAAATCGTTTTAAAAATTACACTCCGTTTTTGAACATACCATAAAGATCGAACAAAAAGTTTTGCTCACTCCATTTTTCCAAAATGCTTGAAATGTTTTCTATTCATCACATCCAACAGTGTTACTAAAAAACCTTTAGAAGAAACGATTTTTGGTGAACTCTTAGGAGGTGTTTTGACTTTAAATCTATGCCATATCTGTCATACTATGAGAATTAAAGAGAATTAAACTTTTTTTTAAATATTACCCGTTTATACTATTTTGAACTGATTTTGCTCGTTTACGAACCTAACAGAGATATTGCGTCTCTATATATTTTATGTATTAGTCTGGAAATGTATCTTGAAAAAGCTGCGGCAGTTATCATGTCCAAAAATTTGATATAAATATATATGTACGTATCTACATAAACATTTAAAATTAAATAATATTTTGGGGTCTAGAGACCATGGGATGAGTAACTAGATATGAATTTACTTGAAGTGACACTAATAGTAACGACCGCAATACGGCATTCGTTCGTCGAAATCTACTAAAATATGCGACATGCTGTGTTCAGTCCACGGATAAAATATTTGTCTGTATTAGTGTCGAACACTTTGCAAGTGTCAAGAGAATGACAGCCACCTTCCCCCCCCCCCCTCCTTCCCCAACTGTCACGACTGATACCGTCAGACGACAAGAGTTTTTAAGGCGACATTTACGCGTGGAAAATGAAACTGGCTTTATTCAAGTACATGGATAAACATAACAGCAACGAATATAATACTTTAAATGTCATACCCCCCCTCCTTTTTCTCTTAACAATATACACTTCTGATAAGAGCAGTTAGCACACAAAGTGAGTCTATAGTATGGACGTCACTCGTTGTTCGGAATCTCATCTAAATTCAAGAGATGTTCTATTTTCAAATGAACCACTATATTAAATTTCACTACAGAAAACCATTTTAGGCGAACCCATTCTTTAAAAGAGATACGCGGAAAAATACCTCAAATCAGGCCGGCCACATATATTAACACTATATATATATAATATAGGATAGCACTATTTCACATTAATTTATGATTTGTAATTCTTTTAGAAGTATTTGCAACTTTATCACTTAGGGCCTTCACCATTTCGTGATGTATGTGACTTGAAACTCGTATACTTGACTTACTATTTTTTGAGAGTGGGCCAAGTATTTTTGGCAAGCCTTTCAAGACTTTGAACCAAACGCAAAAATTTATTATTTGAGGACCTTAACTCTCTTTGCGATCAAGAGAAACGTTGCGAAGAAAACTACAGTAAATTTTAAAGGCAAATAGATATGTTAATTTAAGGGTGGTTTTCCACACCGTTCGGGTACGGTAGCGAATAAGTAGTACCTTGTTGAAATACAACCGTAACCTAACTCACGGGCCATGTTCCAAACGAGTCCAAATCGAATACCTGTATAGAGACCAATCGGCAAACGTTTTAATAAACTGTGCCCTGCGCGAGGCTAGAAATTGGTTTCAACGCATTTTAGCGGACGTTTAACAACTATCGACGCAATTTTTACGGTAAAAATACTAGAGATAGCAGAACCATCGCTCGAAAATAGAACCTTTTACTCAAATACTTTTTAAGTTGCGATTATTTTTTTGTATGACCTTTAATAAAGTGTACAACATATATTCCGAGATAGTTTCGCTATCCTAAAGTTTCACCAATACGCTTGGCACGTCCCATGATTATCACAAAAAAAAGTGACTTTATACCAGTTAATGGCGCCAGACGCGGGTCCGCCGAATGGAAGAAATGAACTAAAAAAGTGAGCTCTGCGTACACGCGGAGTTTGGGAAACAGATCGGCAACGGATAGGACATCAAAATCCGTTCCTTAAAAATAAGTCACTGGCCGTGTCCTATCGTGCACTAGGAAACGGTTAGGGAACAGGTATAGCATATTCAATACCTAAATCCTTATTTTTTTTTGTGTCATGGAATATCAGCCTAAATCTTTTTCAGGCACCCAAATTCATTACGCCACAGTTGTTTATTGGATCTTGAAAGAAGACGTTTGGCCGTACTTTTCACTGCTCCTAGTTCTCAAATCCATTGCGCAGAGACCTCGGTGGCCGTCAAGCTCAAATGGCCAAGGTCGTGGGTTCGTTCCCAACAACCAGGGAAGACTCACCCCTGTAGCGCCCATGGTTCATTGTTCGTGTCCAGTTGTGTGTAAGGAAAGAAAATTGTGTACTTTAACAAAAGATTCCTTTGGAAACTAGTAGCCAAGAAATAGTTTGTTAAAATACAAGAAATTTAATATATCTTTCTACATCACATGACTATTGTTATTTTTGCATGTATGAAACGCTTTTTACGAGATAATAATGAGTAATATTTACGAAAATTGGCGCATAATATTATATTTTAATTGATGTTCCAATCTCCAATATTTTTTTTAAAACCTTGGAAAACAAAATCGAATATTAAGTAATTTGACTTTTTTTTGTATCGTGCTTATTATGTGCGCGGTTAATACTGGAAAGTTATTCGTGGAAAGGTTTACAAATAACTTTAACCATTGAAGGTACTGGGACAACACATAGCATAAATTCCCGGGTAAGAATCCAAACCCAGTGTTACTGCGAACACTATTTTGTGGTGATACAGCTGTTTTTATGTAAATGTACAAATTTACAAATATATATAATTTTAAATTGATATTTCTGTTCCATTTATAAAAAAATCACAGTGTATGAGCCTCTGCGCATACACGTGAGTTGTATATAATAGTGTGCCCTGCTGTGTCCTGCGGCTGGAGTCAGATTGAGGAGATGAAGTCACGGGGTCCGTCTCTTGGTTCGAGACGTCTCAGCCACCATCTTGTATCAAGGTCTTCCAAGATCGCGGGCCCCGCCTCTCCATCTCCTCACTCCGACTGCAGCCGCAGGACATACTATCATATACTACTCACTCACGTGGAACATAAAACTGAGTGCTTTTATAAGTGCAGGCCGAACGTCTTACAAGAAGCTGGGACCAAAATAACAGGCGGAGCCCTGCAGGAACAAATGCTACATACTCAGCACTGATTGGTTGCACATTAACGTTTTTAAAAAAAACTTTAATCATCGTAACGAGTTGTTGCGCATATCAACTACATGGTCAACTTTTTTTTTTAAACTGGTGTAACACTCCTAGAAAATTGCCGCTCCGGAGATTGTTTAAGCCTCTTTGGCGACGCCCAAACTGATAAGAATTTCCTTCTCTTACTTCCCCTTCCAGCCCGATTACCACTTAGGTTCCTCAACAACGTCCCGATATCTTACAAGAATTTTGACCCGCACTATACCTGCACCGCGAAACACTTTCTCCTCGCGGCGAAGCAAGCCAAAGGCAACGGGAAACGCAATGTTACGTAACGAAATACTGCCCCAGTCTCCTCGGGTCTTCTTTCTGGCGACGGAAGGTTGCGAGCGCCGGCGTCGGTGACGCAGAACGACGCGTCGTCTTTCTGCCGCCGCCCGCGGGATCTCTCTCCCGTCAACCTTTGGCTTCCCTCCCTTGATCACGACCCCTAACCTTATCCTCCCCGACTACCGACACTTCCCGCAAGGGCCCCGGGGTGGGACGTGGAGGGGAGGGACCTGGCGCAAATTGTATCTCGCCGCGACCCTGGCGGTGACAGCCTACAACCTGTTCACCGCCAGGAAATCTACTTTTCACTGAGCCCAAGTCACACGCTCCAATAACCCGCCTTCGCGCACCCGCGGATTTCACTTTCGCTGCTGTAAAAAAGTTAAAGTTAGGTTAGGTATTTTCTGCTACGTAAATTAAATTCTAGCAAAATATATTTTTTTTTACCGGAAGAAGAGGTTTTTCGTAGATACCCGGAAATTTCGTGAATTCATTAGATCGCAGAATGGACCGAAAACATGTATACCTTTGCATAGCTTTGATTGTTTTATCGCAATTTATTTGGACATCTACAACTCTGGGCCAGTTATTTTTAGCTAGCAGTAGAGTGGCCGTATCACATCGAAGGGTAGGTTCCGCAGTATAAATTCAGCCAATAGGAAAACAAGTGTGGATAGAGTAAATGAAGGGCTGTGAATTTTAGCCTGACCCCATATGGATCCACGAATTTTAATAGTAATAAGGTTTTTGTAGGTCTAAGTGATAGCAAATTTTTAAAAAAAAGTCGGCAATGTTAGGTCCGTCAAATAAAAAAAACGTAAAATGATGTGTAACTATTAAATTTCCCGCAATAATGTGTATTTATAGTTTTTTTAAATATATATTTTAAGGCGCTTTGATGATGTAATACACTTTAGAATGCAAATAAATTCGCAATACGGATATTTAACAGTAAGAAGTTCAATGAGCATAAGCGTTTCGTCCAGTTGTGTAAAAACAAAAGCATTTATTTGTTGACACACCTGTTAAAAAAAGGGTGAGGGGCATTTTCACACCACATTTAACGAGGGCCAGGAATAAATTTTTAACCTAATATGAAGGCAACACACATGTTAATTAATATTTACTTTTTGAAACCCTTTTTTTAATGTATTACGTGATAAAAACAAAAATCATTAACTAAAATACGTGCCATGTGATGAAATTACAGAAACTGATCCTTAAAAATAGTATTTACTCAAAATTTAAATAATAACTACCATAGAGCAGTTAGAAGAATTAATAAATATAAATATAATTTTTGATTGTTTTTGTAAGACAACTTTGACTTACGAAAACTGTCGGCTGAAAACCTATGTAACATGTGTGTTTCCAAATAGAGACTGCTAATACACGATAGTATACCTGATAATATTTTGTTGTTGAATGTTTTTGGAAGCGTGCATACGAAACGATGTCGATGGCCGAATTCTGCACTTTATTTTTTTTTTTATGTAACTGAAATATTCATGTAAAATTTCAGATATTTGAAAACTTGTACGTTTTACATGAAAACAACTGTATCATTTAAAAAAAAAAAGTGTTCGCGGGAATACTGGATTCAGAATCCTACAGAAACATTTATTATTTGTATTGTCCCAGTACCTTCAATAGTTAGTTATTTGAAAACCGTTCATCGGACAGCCTTCTGAAAATTAACTGCGTACATCAATAAGTATATATAATAAAACAAACTAAATTCCAATTATTTAACATTAGATTATCTTTCCCATGGTTTTAAAAATTATGCTTGAATGAAACAAAACATAATATTATGTACCAGGATTGTAAGAAATAAAAGACATATTTCCATTATACAAAAATAACCATAGCCATGTGTTGTACAAAGTAAAAATAAATTTCTTGTAGTATTATAAACTATTTCTCGGTTTCTGGTTTCCAAAGGAATATCCTTTAAAAGTAAATAACATATTTTCTGTGTGCCGGCAGGCCACCAGTAGGCAATCACTGATACAAATATTTAACGGTCATCGCTAGACGTCTTACAGATACCTACATTCGCACGACGAGAAGACTGTACGCCCACTAACCGCCAGCGCCTAGGGTGTTAATGTTGGAATAATTCAACTCCTTCGTATCTTAACTCGTGCAAGGATTTCATTGTAGAAGATTTATTTTTCTTAACTGACAAATCAACGCATGGCATCACGAGATAATTTATTTTTAGACAGGTGCTTTCAATAGTACGGTGTTCTTTGTATTTTTCTTTTGAAATTATCAAGATAGCAATGTGCTTGTACGAACCGAGAAATAATTACAGGATTAACCTTGTAACATACACTTTTGTACACACAAATCTATGTACAGAGTGATTCTTAGTTCAAGCGACAAACCTCCGTTTCAGGTTCATCGCGAGAACGTATCACTGCTACACATTACTTTCCTTCTCCCGGAGCAGGAATAGTGATAGCGCATATCTCTCTCTCTCTCTCTCTCTCGCTAGCCATTTATCTCTATTCCTTCCCCCAGTAAAAGAACAGCAATAAATGTACCAGGCATAATATTTTCTTAAATGTACATTTATACAAAATTCTAAATTAAATTTTTACATACCTCATGTACGTACCAATGTTTAAATGTACTTTTTTTTAACTTCACGTACTGTATTTAAAGGAATAAAAGTGTGTTAAAGGCATTTAAAAATAATTGGGTGCGTGTACTGATGTGGGCGCGTTAGAAATTGTACTTAGTTGGCGTGATAAAAAAACTAACTTTAATTTTGAGAGTAAATAATTAATATAAATAAAATAATAAAAGGACTGGAGTGATTTTATAAATACGGTTGGCAAAGTATAAATTGAATCAAATTAAATTTTTAAAATAAATATTCGGTATTCAATATCAATACAAAAACGTGTATAACAATAACTATTTAATTAGTAATATAATAAAATAAATTTTAATTAATAATGAAAACCAAAAATAATGCTGAATAATTATGCGTATTAACTTTTTAATTATTTAAAATAATGATATAAGGATCTATAATTTATAAAGCCAATAAACTATACATAAGGGAACATAAACTCACATATATAAATACAATTAAATATAGACTCTAAAAAGTTTATAAACATAGTTTATATCACAAATATATAAAATAAATAAAAGTTTTTAATGATACGGACCGGTATTCAATATCAATCATTAAATTATTTGATTTAAAAGCTCAATTTAAATTTTTATTTGTAGGTTGCCTTGTTTCATCTTGTCAACTTTTCTTGCATGTTGCGCGCGAAAAAAAATTCATTCTTATCATTTTTTCATAACGCACCAAAAATACATTTAACTAAAAAAACACATATTTTTAGTTGCACTACATTTTAAAATTAAATATTGAATAATTATTTGCCAAAGTACCGAAACCAAACTCACTTTTACAAGAGTATTACCTTAATTCTATTGTTACATATTCAAGCTCCAATAAAAAAAGTTACGATAAGAAATGATTACAAGTTATGATTAAAATGAGGTAAGTAGGGCATACATACCGTACCGTTTTCAGACACTCAGTAGATAATGTACAGCTTTTTTTTACATTGGTCTTATATTTCACACTTTTTGTAGTACAGACAGTTTTATTTGCCCATCCTGCGTCCCTATAACCCTTTCCCCCCCCCTTCTAAACTTTTGACTGCGGTCCTCCTTAAAGCAACTAATAGTGAAAGCATTTAACAAAAACTTGTCAATGTAGAAAAATTATTTCATTGATTTAATTTAGGGTTAGCACCCTATATCCAATACATTTTTATGTTGTTTTTTGGTAATGGTTATCGGTAAAATTCTGACTCATTTTGTACGTCTAGACAGCTATGGTCTTACCTTTAAATTATATGAAGAACGGCAAGAGGAACACCTGAAAAAGAAACAAAATTATATTTCAAAAACTTTCAATGCATGTGTTATTAAAAAAGTATATTTCTACATTATATATTTATTTTCGCATTAATAATGAAAGTACAGATATTACATCAACCAAAATCGAGGAGGTGTACATAACTATGGTACTATTTAACTAAGGTACTTAAGATACACATTTGTTTTGAAACTGTAATGACTACAAACCACATAAAGTAAATTTGTAAGTGTGACATTGTTTTTTTGAATATTTGTTGAAATTAAAAAAAGGGAAATAATTTATTTTTTGTTGTCTGTTGCAAAGATTTTCCATGTTTCTTTGTATTTAGGTACTGCTGAATCCAGACATTAAATACGTTTTCTCGTGTATGCTAAAGATTTCATGCAATGCGTTTTATTTTTTTTATTTTTACAGATTTTGGATTTCAAGCTGAAGTTAGAGGAAAAATAATTATATAGCATAAATACACGGTGGTTAATAGTTTACAAACCTAGTTGTTCAAATATTATTACAAAATATATGAATGTAATAAATATATATTGTTTTGAATATAAAGAATATATGTTTAAAAAGGTTCTCTTTTTTTCAGACTGGATCATGACTTCTTCAAGTCGGAATAAATGTTTAAAAAGCCCCGATAATTTATGATATATATGTGGCTGTTAAACATGTCAATGTCAAAGATGCAATATTTCATCATTTGTCAGCCGTGCATTTGCAACTTATTTTTAAGTTCCCCCAGAGCGACCAAGACAAATAATGAGCTCTCCTCTTACTGTGGGTTATAACTGTGAGGAAACGTTTCGTGACTGGACGAAGGTAAAATCTATGTCATGACTTTTTGTGTTCCCGTGGTTTAGCGTGAACCGAAAGAGCACATCAGTGACTGCTATTTCCCCCTGATCAATACTAAGGATGTCGGAAAGGATAACCAAAAGGGTATTTTATAATCTCCCACACTCGTGGTTCTAGTTTTCAATTTTTTTTTCTTTTGAGGACGAAGAAAGCGAAACGTAGTGATGAAGAGGTTTTTGATAAGTTGTATGGGGAAATGGTGCAGAATCTGACTGATCTTCTGATGCCATGCAGTCATTATCCGTCCCGCCCCCTTACCAGGCAGTTTATTCAGTCTGAATTAAACGACTTACTGAGCAATCTCTACCTCTTCAAGATAGCAGCTGAGTTATTAGCTTTTAGCCTGCAAGAAAAGATTTTACTTCAATGCTCACTTAAGAAAAATATTTCAGAGAGCAGGGAAATATCTTTGCCAAATTATTTACTGAAGACAAACACTTTGTTTACTGTCATGATGATTATCAAAACTCTTCTTAGACTGTTAGGTTTTACCTCTTACAGTTTAACAGAATGGCACCTCTTTCTTGATAGCTCCAAGCGTCTGAAATGGGAATATTTATGGAGCAGTTCCAACTGGTCATTCAGTTCATCTGCAAGAAGAATACTCTGACATTAAATAAATAATCGGCATACTCGATTATCATGACAATAACTGGATCATTTGTGTGGATCTTTAAATGGTAAACTTCCTCCTTGGACAACAAAACGTACTCACGAAATATCCTTGCTACCTGTGCATGTGGAATATTGGTGCTCGAGAGAAACATTCGAAACATAAGGAGTGGTTCAAACGTAAAACTCTGGAAGCACGAGGATGCCAAATATTGTGAATGAAGCTATTGTCAGCTAAGGCACAATCATTTCCCCCCTGCTTCACATTAAGTTTGGCCTGATTTAGCAATTCGTAAAGGCATTGAATACTAAAAGGGATTGTTCTCAACACATTATTTATGCTTTCATTCGAGAAAATACAAGCAGGAGTGTTTGATGGACCTCAAATTGGGTCCTTTGTGCGCGACGAATAATTTTTCAAGAACATGGATAAGAAGGAGAAAGCAGCATGAATTTATTTTGTAGCAGTTATGAAGAACTTCCTTGGTAACAAAAATGCAAAATATTACGTAGTGTTTGTTCAAAGGATTCTAACGGCATCTCGCATCTCGGATGTAACCTTGTCTTTAAGATAAATTTCCTGAATAGTCACATTGAAAACCTTGGGGCTGTTAACGATGAACAGAGAGAAAAATTCCATCAAGACCCGAAGACAATGGAAGAGCGTTATGAAGGCCTAAGGGACAGAAATATGACGCCAGACTATTGCTGGAGTGTCAAACTAGATTGCCCCGAACAAGTCTACAAACACAAGCGCAAATTCTTGCCCGATTATAACCTAGTAGTGTTTTATTTAATATTAATCTTCAAAACAAGTGCTTTTACGTTTTTTCAAAAATGTTTGTATATATTCATGCCATTGCATTTTTTTGTGTATAAATGAACAAAATAAATGATCACGGTGGTGTTAAATATAATATCCAACATTTTTTACTTTAAATTAACATTAAAAAAATTAAAAACTTTACTTTAATGTGAAAAACTAAAAAGATTGTAAAAAAAGTTAGCTTATAGAGAAAAAAAACTTTAGATATGAAATCAGCACTCTAAAATTAGTTAATAACAAGTATTTTGTATTTTCCAGCTATGTCCAGAGGCTGAGGCCACCTTCACCCCAAGCCGCACTCAGCTAACCAGACAACTGGCTGCGTCCTGCGCTCTTGGACGTCATCAAGCTACCCCGTTCTACCACTATCACACTAAGACAGCGCACAGGTTTTGAGGATCTCTCCTCCAACATATTTGATGACCCAGCCTTCATATCCTATAAGGATGTCCAGGCTGGGTCCCCCATGGGCATGGATGCGGATACGCCGTATACGCAACCAGCGCACAGCGAGAAGAGGAGCTACAGGCATCCGCGAGAACATCTGAATTTCCCGTTTATGTTGTTTGGTCGAAAGGTTCCGCTGAACCCCCGCGGGCCTGAAGAGGAAACTCGACGGACAAGGCCAGGTTGCGTGCGTTAAGCACACTCTCGCAAACCAAAGGGGCCGTTGTTAGAAACGGAGAGGGTGAAACAGGTGCGTCGAGGGTTCGGTTTTCCACGTTATTCCCCAGCGGGAGCGGAGCTGCAATGGCTCGTGGCTGGAAGTAATTATAGAAACGCGATCTGCGCAATGCGCCAAAGCGGGCCTCGTTTTATTTATTTTTAACTTTTTTGTTTATCCATTTGATTCCAAATTTCCCTGGCTGCCCGCGACGATGAATAAACCATGCAGCAGCAGAGAGGCGAATGGTAACAACGTTTTAACACCCCGAGTAACTAAAATATTGTTTCGTTTCGCTCGATGAATATGCATTAAGACACCGACTGTTAAATTATACATTAAGGACTGGAATAAATTCGCTTTTTCAGTGACCTCTAGGACAGACTTCACATAACTATTAGTACTAGGTGAAATACCACCTGTTCATTGGCTGCCAGTTGTGAGACGTCTCAACTGGGTAGCCTGTGATTCGGCACTTCTTTGGTTGTGGGTCACTCATTGGCCAAGAGTTTCTGCTTTACAATATTGGAAGCAGCACAGAGGTATACGTATTTGAATTTCATCCTGTCGCCAAATAAATCTGTAAGGGCATGTATTTTTCACTCACGAAAAAAAATCTGACTTATTAGACTGTAATAAGGATATGTCTCTGCTAGCGGTTTTTGCCTTGTAATTAGCTGGCCGTGTGCAAGAGAAACCATTGTACTGTTTTATCAGGCCATTCCGGACGCGTTTGCTTCCGCACTAGTTGGTTATGATTGGTGTGCTGACATTTCCCTGAAAGAAACCCAGCCAACAACGATATACAGAAACGCTACAACGTTTTAACACACAGCTGGTATGGGATTCTTTTCGCGAAAAATACATGATTCTATGAATCGAGACCTAGAAAATTCGTGGATACATTTCACGATAGGCTAGAATCCAAAAACGTTTTCTTTTTTTCTTTGCCACTTCAGTAATTGGGCCAATGAAAAACCTTCAACATAAGAAGTATCGAATAACGAGCAACCTTGTTAACGGGTGTCACGAGTCAGTAGCCAATGAGTATTCGTGATTTTTCCCGAGTGCGTGCGGAGTATCACGGAGTCCATCCTATAGGTCACTGATATCGCGATTTGTTCCGGCCTCTTCCTATGAATCTGAAGAATTTTTTTTTCCCCGGTCTCTATTAACACTCCTTCAATAATAGTTTATAATTTCGAACAAAAAAAATAGGGCACGCGGCCGTTGATTGAACGTGAAGAGTCCACGGCAGAGAGTAGCTGGAGTGTAAGGAGGTGCTGGTGTGGTCCCTCGCCCAGCTGCGTCAACTCTGAGTCGCCCCCACACCGTCTCGCTCGCTCGGCGCCGGACACAGAGGCCTCTTATTCCCGATGACAGGCGTCACCTGCACTTGCGCGGGCTGAGGTCGATATACTGATCTTTTAAAAAGTTGTTTAGCACACTTGCAAGTTTTCAAAAAGATTCACTGTCGAAAAGGAAACTTATTATAACTTAACTTGGATCGAACTCGATAAACTCTTTACACGGACGCCAGCGTCACTGCGCTATCACGTCCATTTCGGGAGTTACAACTGAAAGGAAAGGACATAGAGCGACAGGACCCACCCGGAGACACACACACACACACACACACACACACGGTACGCAGAGCTTCAGAAGAAACTACGCAGTTTGAAAACTGCTCGAGATATCCGAGTGGTGTCTCGTTTACGAAAAGCATTTAAGAATACGCTGTAGGCAGATGAGTAGTGTTCTGTGTCTGGATTTCGTTTCGGAACTGAATTTTTACAAGAGTGAAAAATTGGCTAAAACGCGTGTTTTTAGAGTAACTTCTAGGCATGAAACATCCTTACAGATACTTGATATACACCATTTTCTTCGTTTCTCCACCATATAAAGTTAAGTTTACCAATCATTTCTCACAGTTTCCCTACGCACGACGAGAAGACTGCGCGCTAGACGGGCTCCTTAATGTGGCTGGTTCAGGTCTACGGTCATGCCGGATTAGCGGATCGTGCCGGATTAGTGGACGTCAATATAGCTTTAACGGGAACACCAAGTGGCACATGTGAAATGCAATCCTCTTTAAAACAGGAAACACTGTGCTGAATTGGAAACCGACAATGACGATGAACTCTGGGCGAACTAAACGATCAGCGCAGCAACGCGACCTGGCGTCCTGCCGGAATCCAACAAAAACAAAATTAATGTGAGTGGCTGATTAAAAAAGTACCGAACCATATAATACCGGACAAACTTTCACTCTTATTCTATGGCGAGGACGTATGAAACAAATGATGAAGTTACTATAGTTAGAAGCTCGCTAACAAAAAATCAAAAATCGGTATATAGGCTAATTCTAGAAGTTTGTTTAAATAGCTTGAAATAACCTCGCTAGGAAGAATATTAAAAATGCCAACTTAGAGCGAGTATTGTTCAAAAACTAAGTAACTACAAATCAGATAGGAATAAGTATGTAATACCTTTATAACCCAACATTTTCGCTATTTATAGATGTGATCGTTGTCAATTTACTAACTTAAATTATTAACCAGGAATATTGCACAGGATTACTCAATATCTTCTTAACTTCACGCAAACTTTTAGTACAAAATGCAGTTGTTTGGGACCGACCTTGTGGGAGCACGATGGTTGAATGGGGCCGACCCTCCCAGAGCCGTTTGATGCACGTCGACTCTCGCTGAGAGGTGTTAAGGGTTGGAGGTCCGGATAAGGCATGGAAGAATGTCTATCTTTTGAATTGTTCAAAAATGTGTCAACTTCAATAAAACTCCCCAATGTTTACGTATATGCATACTAATATTATAAACGCAAAAGTGTTTTTGTCTGTCCTTTTACGCAGCAATGGAGCAACGGACGGACATAATTTTTTGCATGTAAGTAGTATAGGAATGACGGTACTAGATCAGGATGCAGGTAGTGGAGCCGAGAGCCGATCCACATCTCTGACGTCACGGCGGCCATCTTGGATAAGCGTAACGTGACACTTTTTCGTGCGTGCAGCCGGCGTAACGGGGCACAGTGTAACGGGACACCGCGTAACGGGACACATCGTAACGGGACAAGTAGATCACGGCGGCCATTTTGGATCCGTCATCTTGGATCCGCCATTTTGGATGACGTCATTGTGTTCTCGAAAATTCCGGTGATGTGTTTTCCGCCATATTGGATGATGACGTCACCGTTGCAATTTTCGTTACGGTCGCCATCTTGAAATTTGGACGCCATCTTGAAAATCTTTATTTATTATCCGATTTTAATGAAAAAAATTCCAAAATTCATCAAAAAATTAACATATTTGAATTCTGTTTGATTATATCGATGCACGTCCTTGGTTCGATTCCCGACAAGAGTAAACAGTCGATCCTTCCTCCATGAAAGCTACCTAGACTGATCTACCACCACCAATACCAAAGTATATACCGTCAACTGGTATGACATCATGTCCGCCATCTTGTCTTCATCCGCTGGAGACCACCATCTTGTTTTCGTATGCTAGAGTGTGCCGATACCATGTAGTATAATTATCTGGTCACCACACCTTTGACCTTGACCTTGAAATTTGACCTTGACCTTGAAATTTGACCTTGACCTTGAAATTTGACCTTGACCTTGAAATTTGACCTTGACCTTGAAATTTGACCTTGACCTTGAAATTTGACCTTGACCTTGAAATTTGAACTTCACCTTGAAATTTGACCTTGACCTTTAAATTTGACTTTGACCTTGAAATTTTACTTTGTCCTTGTCGACCATCATGGACCCGACATTTAATGTTCAGTACATGCTACCAGGAGCGACCAACTGCTGGAGTACGTCATCTTGTGTGTGTACTCGTATTATAGAGTACATTTACATCTGGTTAATTTTATTCTAACCCGCTACATTGCAGTAATCATTTATTACCGAGGTGCCCCCGCCATCCTGAAATTCGGACGCCATCTTGAAATCATGTAATAATGTAGCTAGAAATGCGGGAAAAAATCCAAAATTCATCAAAAAAATCACTCATTAACTTACAAATCGAATCGATGGATCCCTGTCCACGGTTCGATTCTTGACCAGAGACAGTTGTAACTAATTATTAAATAAATGTTAGGTTCTGTTTTCCATTACCTTTCGCGGAGTTTATTAATCATTCACTCTACGAAAATCAACTCAAGTCAATATACCGGACCAACGAATTAAATCAGTGCCGATTAGCCTATTATGAAAGTCTAATTTTTCAATAATCTGAATAACATATAAGCCGTTCATGTACAAAGCCACACATATAGATCAATTGCCTTCAGTCCATGAGACCGAGTCATGTCATTATCAGACGTATAGGCTAGTCATTTCAGGACCACATGACCTTCGTAATCCATCGTGACATTTTTATACATTCTAAAGGACCAAGTAACCTTGTAAAATATTTTAGTAACACCAAGAGGTGATAAACTAGTAAATATTCAATCACTACATTTTGTACTACGCGCAATCAACAAAAAAGGAAGCACCAACAACGAAAAGACAGCACCACCAACGAAAAGGCAGCACATTTGGAAGCACCGACAACGAAAAGGCAGCACATTTGGAAGCACCGTCATCGAAAAGGCAGCACATTTGGAAGCACCGACAACGTAAAGGCAGCACATTTGGAAGCACCGACAACGAAAAGGCAGCACATTTGGAAGCACCGACAACGAAAAGGCAGCACATTTGGAAGCACCGGCAACGAAAAGGCAGCACATTTGGAAGCACCGACAACAAAAAGGCAGCACATTTGGAAGCACCGACAACGAAAAGGCAGCACATTTGGAAGCACCGACAACGAAAAGGCAGCACATTTGGAAGCACCGACAACGAAAAGGCAGCACATTTGGAAGCACCGACAACGAAAAGGCAGCACATTTGGAAGCACCGACTACGAAAAGGCAGCACATTTGGAAGCACCGTCCTCGAAAAGGCAGCACATTTGGAAGCACCGACAACGAAAAGGCAGCACATTTGGAAGCACCGACAACGAAAAGGCAGCACATTTGGAAGCACCGACAACGAAAAGGCAGCACATTTGGAAGCACCGTCATCGAAAAGGCAGCACATTTGGAAGCACCGACAACGAAAAGGCAGCACATTTGGAAGCACCGTCATCGAAAAGGCAGCACATTTGGAAGCACCGACAACGAAAAGGCAGCACATTTGGAAGCACCGACAACGAAAAGGCAGCACATTTGGAAGCACCGACAACGAAAAGGCAGCACATTTGGAAGCACCGACAACGAAAAGGCAGCACATAAGGATGAAATTTTGCACTCTTGACTTTATAAACACGAGAAAAGTCACTGGCTACATGATATTTCGAGAAAGCCACCCACTAAAACAGAATTTCGATACATATACGATACATATATATATATATATCTCCTCGTGGGTACACCACTGCCGTTGCAAAAGCCCGTTGCAATGGGGACGACGAAAACATCAGAAATGCAATAGCGAAATTGTATCAAGAATAATACAATTCTACTTTAATATGTAGAATTTTTCTAGAAATCGCACATAGACAGTGAAATTCCTCGTGTTTCGAAGGCCAAGTGTGCAATATTACATTAAGATCGGAGAAAGTCTCATTGTTTCGAAGGTCAGATGTGCAAAATTTCATCGAGATCGGAGTAAAACTGTAGATGTATAAGAAACAAACAAACAGACAAACGAAAACTCTCATATATTGTTACGATTTATTAAAAATGAAAATAATAAATTGTCGTGGGAAAACTACTGGGTTTGTAAATGGATAGCCCAATTAAAGATTTTACTACACAGTTTCATTTATTGCCAATATTTACATCACTAACAAATAATCTTCTAAAAATGCCTAATAATCAATTACATTTAAAAATGTTTATTCCCCAGTCACTCGGTTCTTACACACCGCACACCTCGCTGGGCCGCACCTCTGGCGCAACTCTCGCCGCAGCACTCCTCGTGGACCTCCGTCGCGTGACTCCGTCGCTGCACTCCGCCGCCGCCGTCTCACTTTCCTTCGCCAAGGATCCGCTCGACGCTTCGCTCGGAACTTCGCTCGGGACTCTCACCGCACCCGCTGCACTATCGTCCAGACACTCGCCCCGGAACTGAACTACCAACTCTACTTCCTCGGAGGCCGGCGTCCTGGGCTTATATAGACCCAGGCGCCACTTCTAGAAGTTGCGAGCGTGGCTGGGGCCAGTCGCGTCATTCCGCGCAGACCCGACGCCAGATATCTCTAGAAAGGCGTCGGCAGCTCGCATGGTGGCGCGCGGAACTCCCCAGCTGCCAGGTGTCAGGTGTCAGGTGTCAGGTTAACTGCGCCGCGCGGGGAGCGTTGGGAAGGAGGGGGGGGGGGGGGAGCGACGACTCTTGTAATCTACCAGGCGCGCGCGGCACGTCTCACATTGCGGCGGCCACGTGACATCAGTGGCCGTGCGGGGCCGCCAGCCAGCTCCGAACCTGCACGCGCCGCGGCCCTGCTTACGTTTCGTAACAATATATACATACACATACATATGCATGTTAAAGTAAAAATTTATCAACATAGCAGACATTTAAAACATACTTATGTTCTTAAAATAAAGTTAAAAATAAAGTTTTCAGCTCATCCGCCCCCTAGCCAAGTGATCCTGGTACGATTCCCAGTGGTGGACGTCGTCACGAGCGGGTGGGTTTTATCAGGGTATTTACAATTTCCCCCCCCCCCTTCCCAAACTCTTTCAATCATTGAACGCTCCAGTCTCATCTTTTAACGCCTTGTCATGTTTCATGTTCCCACTGTCGAGGAGATGCTAAGGTCAAATCATCAAATTATTTTTGTTTTTCTTCCAAAATTTTATGAATAATTTTAAATGATAATAAAACAAATTATATTATAATCCATGCGTAGTTATTTTGGTGGAAAAAAATAATAATAAATGTTTACTCTCTTCTCCTGCTTTCGGTTTATAAGTCTCTTACGGATGGAGTGGCAGATAATGATCATCAAACTGTTCCGATAGTCCAGAGTTAATTTTTTTTAAATTGATTCAGAGGACGCTATCGTAATTTGATATTTTCCCATATCAACCTTGACATTGACTTTATTTATGGGCCTACTTGGTGACACTTGTAGATTAGATTGACTTTCTCAATTATTCCAAATCATCCAATTCGTTGTGACCATTGCGTTCCATTCATTTGTAGATGCAAGGAAGTTAAGGTGTACCGTATTTTCAGGCAATTTTTATATTTTATAGATTACATATCGTTCATACTTGTAAAATTTTAACTTCAAAAGTTTTGTGATTTTTATTTCTACGATGATTGCAGTGATGAATTTAATATCACTGCACTGTAGGAGGGGGGGGGGGGCGGAACACGTACAGACGTAACTTTGTTGACTGAGATACGAAATTGTGGCATTGAATATTCTGAGAGCTTCCATCAGAGATTGTTCCGTAATCCTCTTAGCGTTTATAGATATACGTGTTTCTTCCTCCTTCTGTTTGCGTTTTGCTTCTGCAGCGCAGCCACAAAAAAACCTAGTTAGCGAACACTTTGTTCGCAGCTGGTAATGGGGTACAACATCCAATAATCCAATTAGCCAAAGCATTATGCCAAAGTGAAGGAACGTTGTAACCATAACATCTTTTTTTTTCATATTTACCAAGTAATCAATATAATGAAGAGAAGTTGTCTTTCGCATAGCGCAGACGCGGAGAGGCCTAGAGCTGTGAAATTCAGTACATATATTCTGTAGGGGGCGTCCGTTTCCACCCCAAAGCAATTTTCCTTTTTTAAAATTTTATTTAGGTTTGCTAGAGATTTTTGTAGAGAATATTAATTTTCGCCCCTCATTATTCCGTTCTAGTATTTAAGAAGAGAAAAAAAAACTGTCGGGATTTTTAATTGTTTATCGTCCACATGTTTGTTCCAACTGTACAAATTTATATGCGGCGTATTTCACTTAAACAGTGTATTTCTTTCGTGTGTGGTCGTTAACTTTGCAGTTTCGATTTGGGTTCGGAATAAAACAATCTACTTTTAAGACATTCTCTGCGGTATTTTTGTGGAAATTACTGATTTAAAAAAAGGAAAATGTATAGGTAATACAAAAAAAATTATATTCACAAAAACTTAAATTGCTAAATCCAAAACAGCATATTTAGATTTTGAATAATCTTGTAAGTTTTAATGTAAATATAATTTTTGTTAATAATATAGAATTTTAAACTTTGATATAGAGTTTTATTTATTCAGGGTGCGGAAAAGGCGGACCAATGAAACGTAGCAGATGCGTACCCAGAGGAGGGATAGCGGCGGACATGGGAAGCATAGCAGTCACTCATTCAATGATGACATTATCCCTATATCTAAACAAAAAAGCGCGTGTGTACCTCAGTACACGCGATAGAAGTGAAACTTCTTTCAAACCTCGACTCGTAAGTATATCGTAATTGGTAAAACGGCAGAGTGAAAGAATACAATGTCCTAATAATAATTAATTAACAATAAATAGGCCTATTACTCACTGTAAATATACTAAAACCATAAAGAAAAACTGCGCGTGTTACTGTTTCTTCAAATAGTTCTGCCATTTGTAACATGTCAAATCTCTGAACGAAATATGAAAGGCATAACAAGTAGCACTATCTATGCGGGAAATGCAGGGACTGTTTTAAAAGCGCTCTCTACGTTGCTGGTTGAACAAGGTGGAACACGAGCACGATGGTAGCAAATATAAAATTCAAGGCATTCACAGCTGACTGTATAGGATACCTATATCTATTTTCTGAAACAAGCGCATGCGCACACTCTCTGTATTATTATTTCGTTCATGTATCTTTCTCGGTTCTATTAGGAGTGGGAGATAACGAATCATCGCACATAAAGTAGAATGAAAAGAGCCCAGCAACGTATATAGCATAGTGTTCTCTTTATATATCTTTGGTCAAGTACCTATTCTCTGTCCTTTTTGCGTCAGAAACGTTTCAAAACAATGTTTCACGAAAACGTTGCATTAAAATTCAGCCTTGAAAATTTACTCCCATCACATTTTAAGAAGTTTCATTTCAAAAAATGTTTTAATAGCCAACATAGGTACATAGTCACTGTAACAGTACTATGTACATTTCGCCCCATTCATGAATCATGAACTGAGTGAGAGTGTTCTACCTGTAGTATTCCGTAGCGAAGCACGGGTACATAAGCTGGTCCTCTATATATAAAAAAAATATTTTAAAACAGTTTAAATATTTCCCTGCCTGTAGTGTCTAATGTCATGCCAAGTAAAAGTTAGGTTTCATTACCACTAGCAGTCGTAACCTAAGTGTGGTTCATAGTCCATTTTAAACCTCATACAACTAGAAATTTCTTTTCGAGAAGTGGTTTTCGATCCGAGGCCCGATAACTATGTTTCCAGAGAGCGTTGTGTTTGCTCACAAGCCCTACAAGTACGAGGGAGGACTTAGTCTAAGAAATATGTCTGCACTGTTAAAAACTATCACTTTCAATTTACGAAGAACACTGGTTACAAATTATACAGGGTTATTCGTAAATTGAAGGCTATATTCGTAAATTTACGGACACTGAGTGCACTTACTTTGAACCTGAATCCAAAAGAATATTCCTGGTATATTAGCAAAACACAAAAAAAAAATTGTTTATTCTACAGTAAGACCGCTTTTATTTTTTCCAACGGGTGTGTTTTCCTTTGTTAACAACGTTACACACAACTCGGAAGATGAAATACGGCGTTGTATCTACTAAGATACAGTTATTTGAAATTGCGAAGAACTCTTAGTTTATTTGAGTTAAATTCTTCATTGAAAAGTCCGTAATTTACTGTAATTTATAACAATGTGCCAGTACTTTTGCGACTGCTCACGCTTCACTGGATGAATTATATAACGGACTATCTGATGCACTTGTGCTTCGCTACGACAGTCTACATGTAGAAAACTTTCGGAATGCTCATTATACTTGCCCTTCTTTCGTGGGTACGCCACTGCCAAATACGAACGAAAAGAAGAAAAAAACTAATAAGCTTTAAAATTCCACTAATAAAAAAAAACTCATGATGTTCGAGCTAAGATAAACGGGAATAAATATAAACCAATAGAACCATCTAGAAATTCGACAGTTCTTAAGGACCTTCAAATTCGCATTTATTTAGCTCAAAGTAATGTGTCCCCATGAGGCTAAAGACGGATTACAGAAAGACTGGACTGTGATACGAATGTAAATAAAGCATCAACAATGTAGTAGCTGTTGCCTGGAGACGAAGAGAGTGTTAACAACGAAATAGCTTACGCGTTGCCGGGTGACGAATATATCATGTTCAACAATTTAACAGCCGTTAATGGGTGTCGAAGAATGCATCATCAACAATGTAATAGCTGTTTCTGGGAGACGAAGAGAGCGTTAATAATGCAAAAACCTACCTATTGCCTGGATACGAAAATAGTATCAACAACAATGTAATAGCTGCTGCTAGTAGACGAATAGAGAATTCATAACGCAAAAGGCAATCGATGCCGGAGTACGAAGAAAGCAATGTCAGCAATGTAACAGCTGTGTCTGGGAGACGAAGAGAGCGTTAATAGTGCAAAAACGTACTTTTTGCCTGGAGATGAAGATAGTCTCATCAACAAAGTAATAGCTGTTGCTGGTAGACGAATGGAGTATTAATAACGCAAAAGGCAACCGATGCCGGGACACGAAGAAAGCATCGTCAAAAATGTAATGGCTTTTCCGGGAGACGAGAAGAGCGTTAATAATGAAATAGCCTACCCGTTTCCTAGAGACGAAGAAATCATCAATGAACAATATAATAGCCGTTGCCTGGAGACAAAGAAAGCATCATCAACAATGCAATAGCCGTTACTGGTAGACAAAGAGAGCGTTAATAAAATAATAGCATACCCTTCGCCGGGAGACGAAGAAATAATCATTAATAATGTAACAGCCGATGCCGTGAAAATTATCGGAAAAACGTAATCGCGAAAGCTAAAATAAAAAAAATAAAAAAACGTATCACGAAACATTCTCTTTGAGCTGCAAACGAACCTGCTTTCGAGGATCTACGTACCAAATGTCACTGCTCTAAACCTTACTGACTCCACGCCACGCGAGCTTCGGACAAACAAATACTTTCAAAAAAATACTGTTTTACTAATATAGAAACAACAACTCAATTTCATTTATCAAAATATCTATGTTTTCAATTATATGAACCGGTATTCAATATCAATCACTAAAGTACAAGATTTAAAAGCACATGTATAATTTATATTTGTATGTAGCTTTTTTTCATGCTGTGAAAATTTCGTTGCATGGTACGCGCGCAGCGTAAAAATTCACTCTCATTTCTTTTTCGTAATACGTCTAAAGACGTATTACTTCAAAAAAAGCTTCAGTGTTCTTATATAAAGTCGTAATTCTAAGCACACTTTATATTATTAGTAGTATATCGGCGGCTTTTTTATTAATCAGGTGTCTATTTATGGTGAAAACAATTACCAAAACGTAATATATATATATGCCAAGCATTGCGTTTGTTGATTGCGCAATATTCCGTTTCCCGTTTCCAATGACCGATAATTATTAAATAGCACTGGCAGCAAAGTGCAATGTGGGACGACGACACTCAACGGTTATTGAGCGGCCCCCCCCCCCCCTTTTTTTTTTGCCGTTGTGCTGTACGCAGAATTCATGCCACGAATAATTCCGAGGCAGGAACAGTGCGGTGAAATTGCGCGGATAATTACACGCCGCTCAAAACCGCGATTGCTTCGCCACAGAAAGATGAAATATAAACACAAGGGACGCAAAAAAAAATAATAAAAAATAAATTGGAAGGGATGCCTACGATTCACTAACCCTCGATCAGTGCCCGAACGCATCTGAAGTTCACCTCACTTCTCTGTCAGAGAAAAAAAAAAGTTGTGCGCATTTAAACATTTTTTTAACGTTTTTAAGAGTATTTTTAATGTCGCTAACCTAACCTAAGCAATGTTTAGTTTTACCCTAAAAGAAAAGAAAATTAAGAAATTTTTCTTTGCGAAAATTTTAACACTTTGAACAACAATTTTAACGTATTTATTTAAGTAGCAATCCTGTAGACATGTTAAGACCAAACCTACGAAAAAAAATTTATGAGAATTTTATTTATGAAAACAGACATAACTTAACCAAACATTTTCTTTAGCCCGTTCTACAATGACACGGACACGGATAGGGATCACGTAAAGGAGATGGATTTCACGGAACAGAGTTTCCACAATAGCATGCATACTGACACGAGCCCGTACGGATTAGCTCGGCAACGCACATATCTTCCGAAGACCAGTGGAAGCCGAGTGTTTGGCCGCATGGTATCCATGTTTGTTTATATTATAAATACGTTAAATATTGTTTCAAATACAAGAATATTTAGTGTTTTATAATTAATTTGTGGTTTATTTTATCATACATGTAAATGCTGAATATGTTTTTTTAAATGATATTAATTTTTCGTAATCGTGAAGTTCAACCTCATTGGTTGCCACCTGTTACGTTTCCGCGCATTGAGTAAGTGGCAGACGGATAATGAAACGTAAATATCTAGCTGGTCCGGATCTGTTTCCGTGTCATTGTATAACGGAACTTAACAAACAGCAAGAAAAAATAGACACACGAACGCATGTTGTTCCGGAATCTCACTTTGGGGCAGTAAATAATAGTTCCCTACTCTCTTTCATCCCCCCCCCCCCCTCATATAACTCAGTTCTCGATGAGATTAAGAACACATTGGTTCGGTCATAATATACTGATGATTTTAAAAGTAGACAACGTAAAATATACGTATTTTCTTTTCGTGGCAGTGTCATAGCCGTAGCCTAAAGCTACGAGATATAATCTGGACTATCAGATGCTTCAAAAAAAAATGTTACAGACACCTTCCCAGAATTACCGAGACAAGATGAGAATTTGTAGAGGGCTATCATTGGTTCACTATGTTCACCACGTGAATTGGGTGCGATTCAGAGCTTAAATTAGGTATGGTTGGGTATGGTTTAATGTCTTGAAAATTTCCTTTACCTAATGTGGCTAATCGTTTTCTGAGATGTCTGGTAAGTAGAGATTTATAAAAAAAAGAGACATGAATATAAAAGGTTTTACCTACCATTAGCTATTATGTCTGCATTTTTTTTAATTTTATGATAGAGTTGCATTCGAATTTTGATAATTGCCAATGAACCTTCTTTGTATAAAAGGAAAGTCACGTGAATAAAATGGTTTTCTGTCAATGAGAACAAAGGGGAAAACATATTGTAACATTTTTAAATGCCTAATAAATATTATGTCTGTCCTTCTGCGCGATTAGCTTTCGTTGGTTAGGTCACTAAATAATTAATTAGCACATCATAAAAATAAAAAAAAATAAAATTAAAAAAATGGTTGTTTGTAAAGTCGGTTTACGGACGATAGTTTAACGTGACAACGCCATAACAAAACATTTATGAAATGATTGCATCCTTTTATGGATAAAATTGAATAATTTGAATAATACAAAGGAGTGAAATGAAATCTACAATTTAATTGATAAATATACTTTTATTTGCACTCATTAATTCAAATATGTTTATTACTTTAACGAAGAGATTATTTTAACTATAACTTTTATACATGTTTGCTATTTAACTTCTTCCAATCTGTGTTATTCTGTTAAGGATAGGACGATGATAGGAAAAGTAGGAAACGAATGGGAGTGTTTCAAGTTTAATGTGCCTCGAAAAAGTCAAATCGGTGGTTGTTCCAATCGAGTGGAAGAGAGATAGATGCGGCGCAAGCGTACAATGAGCGAAACGGGACATAGCGTAACGGGACAATGTGCGTAACGGGACACTTTTTCGTGTGTGCAGCCGGCGTTCGTCGATTTATTAGACTGTGTCACGTCAAAATTGTAACTATGAACGAATGAAAACTACAAGAAAATATTTGACTTAAAACACTATGTTTCATTTAATAACATTGTGGTTCACATGCATGTGAATTTAAAAAAAAAATAGTTAAAATACAAGGTGATCAAAGAGGAACTGCCGCCACTCACATGGCTTATTCTTTAAGTCATTTGGAGTAAAATACTTTGGTTGAATTTGGCTCCTCTTCCCGATATTGACTGAATATTTTGACAAATTGAAAATGCATGCAATGAACTGCTTATTGCGTGTGGGCATTTATGAAGGACACTGTTTACAAAAGGATTGCACAAACACGTGAGGAACTGCTTGCTCCATCATGCTAGCCGCTAAAGTAATCAAAGGGAAGCCTCATGAGCCCGTGTAAAGCAACACGCGCGTAAACAAGCATGCGGCCAAATGCATGGCAGTAAACTGAAACATTGTTGACCTTGTTTTCTGTTATGCTGGATGGACAAAATTGTTATGCTCAACTGAAAACAAGTGGTATGATGATTTGTTATTCGGAATGGGTAGGGCCATGTGATTTTCGCGAAAATATTTTCCGACCAGCTGTGTGCTAAAACTGTATAGCATTTGCTGTCTCTCGTGGTTGGCTGGGTTTATTCCAGGTGCATGTCTACTGTCGGCGCACCAATCACAGCCACCCAGTGCGGAAGCAAACTCGTCCTGAATGGCCCAGCCAGACAGGGCGATGTCTTCTCTCGCAGACGGCCACCAATCACAAGGGAACAATGGCATACCTTGTTGCAGTCTAACGAGCGAGCAGATTATTTCGCGAAAAACGCATGCCCCTATGAATGGGTTATTATTGTATTCGATATTTTTCAAAAGTTTCCAATTACTCAATAAATATTGGGAATAGAACCCATAATTTATAAGACATATGGCAAATGATAAAAAAACAATAAACAATCCCTGTCAGTGTCAGTGAAATCCTCGTGAATCGCTCTGCAGTGTTAAGTGCGCATTTTCACTTCCACACTATTTTTTTTTTTTGTAAATGGAACTGAAATAATAATATTAAATTACAATATTTTTAAACTGGTACATTTACATGAAATCAAAACTATCGCTACAAAACAAAAGTTCACAAAGTTTCGGATTATTTCCCGGGCATTTATGCTTTGTGTTGGTCCCAGTACCTCCAACAGTTGAAGTGATCTGTAAACCGTATCTGGAATAGCTTTCCAGTATTAACTGCGCACATTAATAAATGCAATGAAACAAAAAAAAAATTAAATGGTTGAATATTCGATTATCTTTCCCATGGTTTGAAAATAAATAATTGTATGAAATATAGATCTAAATTCACAATTATGTAAACATTTACGTAAGCGCGACCAGAAATATTCAGAATTGTTTCCAAAAACGTATTTAACATATGCAGAAATAACATAGCAATGTTACGATATTTTTCTTTCAGTATTGAAATTTATTGTTTGGGAACTGGTGGAATGTTTTTTTTAAACACAAAAATGTATTTTCTTTTCTAGCTGAAAAATTGGTCGTGCGCGGATTTCTTTACCTTCGTATTTCCGTCTAGTTCCCGAGGAGAAACGTTTCCCGTTGCGCGTGAAATGTTGCCGATAAACAGACGCCCCGGCTGTGCCGTAGCGGGACGAGGGGGCAGATTCCTGCTGTCGTGTTGTTATTGGAGAGCCGCGGTAGAGCAGCTGGTAACGAGGCAATCTCGCGGCGAGGCCGTACATCACACAGATGTTGAGAGTGCGAGGGGTCGTGGGGGGCTAGCCATGGGCTGAGCGAGGGAGAGATAAATAAAAGGAAGAGTTTGAAAGACCTGATAAGGCGGGAGAGCGACCCAGAGAAGATTGAAGGAGTCATGTCGAGTACAGAATGACGAAATTTTCACCACGCGTATGTAATACAGGATGATTACACCGTCAAGTATCATGTGGGACAGTTTATCTCATTTTAAAGTTTTTTTTTTATCTTCCGAATCAAATGCCAAGCGGAGGTATGAACATTATTAGACTCAAATTAAAAAAAAGTTCAATATTATGGATGGGGCAGTCAAATCCTCAAATACGTACAATCAAATCCTTAGTATTCTAAATATTCGCTAGTCAATGAAAAAGATTCGAATAAAAATATTAGACTAAATTAAGAAAATAAAATAAAAATTCTACACGGATAACCTCTGAAGTTTAATAGATCAATTTTTCTTAATACCTATATCTTGTTGCCATTCCCAGAGATAGTGGACTTTTAGCATGTAATTTTATTAATAAAATTATAATATGTATTGATTCTGGAAAGTTCGTTTGTGAAACAAACATTTCAAGGGTTAAATGTTTCAACACCGTAGTTAATATTTTTCATTCCTTGTACATTATTTTATTTTTGACCTTTGAGACCTAGATTCGGATTAGAGGGGTATATTCGAGATACTCTTTAGTATTCGAAATCGGGATTCGAATTCAAGAAAATATGGATCCTATCCATCACTATTTTATATTTTATAGTTTTCCTCACTCTGCATAGATTATAGAATCACTTAGCCATTAATTATTGACCAATTACTGAATTCAATACCGACAAGATATTAATGTACTGTTTAACTAGTGAAATAAATATTCTTAAACTTTTTTTTTCATTCTAGAGAAAAATATTATCTTGAGTCTGATAGTTTCCAAAACTCATGATGACATAAATTATTAAAGCTATAAACCTAGTAATTATTATTTATTTCCCTTCAATGGGAAGGGGTGATACCAGCTTGGGGCATACATAACTTCTCATTTATTCAAAAATACAAATTTGTGTATAGCAAAACTAAAAGAGATTTGTTATATTTTGACAGTTATCGCAATTTATTGAGCTTCAGAAGATAAAGTGGCAAATTCTTAACGCGTTAAAGAATTTAGTTTAGTATCACTTGCGAGACACTGTACACACAATGAAATATTTAGTACATTCAGTGCTCCTAAACATATGGTGAAAAAATAAAGTTTTAATTCCCATTGCTAACAGCACTATAGACGTAGGCTATTTAGAAAGTTAAGATAAATATTTTGCACCACAAAAAAAATTATTCCATTTCTATGAAATCTCTCACTACCAAAAATGTTTATGTATACATTTTGATTTTACTTGTCAAAAACGTGGTCGTTACAACTGACAAACACATTCCAAGTTTTGACAATTGTGAATGAAAGGAGTCGGTGAGGATTTGTGATAAATAAACATCCAAGCATTTTCTTGGAGAGACTTAAAAGACTCATTTGTTGTGGTTTTGGAGGGGGGAGGGGGTAGATGGAAAACCGAACTCATGATCGCTAGACTGGAATTCAACTCATGTTCTCCAGAATACCTAAGAGTCACGCGATTCACCAATCCGCCTCCTCACTTGATAGTACCCGTACCGATCGATATCTTCGTTACGTATCACTAGAGACCTGCAAAACTCGCGGATTCATTCGGTGATAGGCTAGAATTCAAACACATATACCTCTTAGATAATTTTGCTATTGGCTTACTATTCATCTGGATGAATCTCAACCAGTTATAAACCCTCAACCAAAGAAGGATCGAATCACAGACAAACCAGCTGAGACGACTTACAAGTCGGCAGCCAATGAACTTGCGTTATTTTCCCGAGTGCAGTCTATCCTGAAGGCCATCGAAACCACGAATTTTGCATGTCTCTACGGTATTACATACATAAAACACGAATAAAAATAATTATCTACACGTTCAAACACGCGTTCGTTTACTCAAGGGTTTCAAAATAAACTGGTGCCAATTTTAGTGCTCAGCACACTTACAGAATTATATACCGCGTTAACTAATAGAAACAAATAATATATATATATATATAGTTTGAAAATATTTGACAAAAATATTATAGTAACCACTGCACAATATTATGTTTATAATGTTACGATTGCGCTTAGCTGCAGTGCTTGGCGTCGCCGCGCTAGTTCGGCCTGTCTGCGCCCCCTTCCACCCGCATCCTCTCCCTGGTATCTCGTGTCATACTATCTCGCGACATCCTGACCTTCGCAGCGCGCACCTGCCTCAGATCGAGTTACTTAAAAGAGGCCGCACTGCGGCATAAAAGGACTCAGACATGTTTATCGGCGCGTTGTGTGGGAACCCAATGCTTGTTGCGTTTATCGGCGTTCTTTGAGCAGCCGCCGCGTCCTTCGACGGAACTCACGACGCGTTTCTGGGCATTTCGACGGCGAAGGTCGCGCGATATCTCGAAGACATGCCCGATTGTTCTGGACGGGAACCCAAGGGCTATTAAAGGAGGTGGGGCCGACCTTCGAGTCAGTCTGAGAAGAGAGTTCAGAGTGAAGTCGGGAGTTTTCCCGCGGCGGAGTTTCTGGGCGATAGAGTGGCGAAGTCCCTGGACGAAGGTTCCAGGGCGAAGAGTTCAGTTCCGGGCGATAGCGTCGCGGGCGCGGCGAAGTTCCGAGCGAGGCGTCGAGTGGGATCTCGGCGAAGGGGAAGTGTGGCGGCGGCGGCGGAGACCCACGAGGGGTGCTGCGGCGAGAGTTGCGCCAGAGGTGCGGCCCAGCGAGGTGTGTGGAACGAGTGACTGGGGAATAGACATTTCTTTAAGTGTAGTTAATTATTTGCCATCTTAGAAGATTAATTGTAAGTGACAAGTAGTGGTAATAAATAAAACTGTGTGTGTGATAAAAATCTTTAATTGGGCTATCCTTTACGAACCCGCAGGTAAATCGTAACAATATGATCCTACGATGATGCTTTAGAACTTATCATGTACTCTGCCTGTGCATTGTTTATTAGCTATTCATGATTGAAACGTTTGTGTTGTCCCAGTAGCTATCTACAATAGTTAAAAATTATTTGTAAACCCAAATAGCTTTCCAGTGTAAACTGCGCAATTAACTACCATAAAAAAACAAATTCTAACTATTGAATATTCTTTTATCTTTTCGATGGTTTTATGAATTTATGATTTAACGAAACGTCAGTTAAAATATAAAATAATGCACCAATTTTCGTAAGAAAGACTCAGTATTATCACGAAAAAGGTAATATAATGATAGCCATGTGTTGTATAAAGTTACAGTATGTTTCTTGTGGTATTACTAGAGACCTGCAAAATTCGTGGATTCATTTCGTGATGAGTACAATTCAAATAATTATACCTTAGCGCTGCTTCTACCACTGGTTCACTGTTAATCTGGATTAATGAGGGCCAATTAGAGACCCTCGCTCAAAGAAGCGTCGAATCACAGACACTCAATCGAGAAGACTCACAAGTCAGTTGAACCCGCGAATTTTGCAGGTCTCTAGGTATTGCAGACTATTTATTGGCAAATTTTTTCCGAAGGAATCTTTTGCAAAAGTACTTTTTTTTCTGTGTGCCTTGTCAACCAAAATAATCCTCATAATTTCCGTGTCTGAGGTTTTGTAGAATTCACTCGGTGCGTTGGTCGCGAGGAGTGGTTCATGTGGGGGTGGCTGGGCACGCTGGCCAAGTGCACAGGTTGTTGGAAGACACGCTTATTACGTACTAGCTGCAGTACCCGGCGTTGCCCGGGCTGAACACAGGGTGAAGGGGACCTTTTTCTAAATTAGATGTAGATAGTAATTGTCTTCTTAATTTCAATGTCAAGTGTGCAAAATAATTTATATCACTTTCAGATCCCGACAGACGTTGTTCTGCCAGTTTATAGTTATTTACCTGGTCTGTATGTAATCTAGACTCTATAAAGCACTATTGAAAAAAGCTGAAAAATAAGAGATTACTAATATTGAAAAGATTCCATTATATAGCTAATGCTCGGCATGCATTGCAATACCACATTCAGTTTTGTTTTGTAATATGTTTGAAGTAGTTACACATTTACAAATCATCTATCCATCTCTCTAAATATATATTTATCTCTATCCACATCTATATGTATCTATGTATCACTCTATCTCTATTTATCTCTTTATATCTACTTATCTACATATATACCTCCCACTATCTCTATTTTTTATATATAAATCTCTATATAGCTCTTTACATCTATAGGTATATCTCTTTATCTAACCCATTTCATTCTCTATACCTCGCTCTATCTCAACTTATATCTCTGTCTCTCTCTATCTCACTCTATCTCTCTCTTTTATATTTAAATAAATTGTGTCATGTGTGCGCACTTATACAACAAAAAAAGACGAAGTGCCGCTATATAATATGAAATAAACACATTTTTTGAAACGATTCCTGCTCCAACTATGTCAAATTAATTAATACCGTCTCAGAAACCTTCACGGGCATGCGCATAACAACTCACCAAAATTTCATCGCAATCGGATGAATGGTATAGGAATGCATACGGCACAAACAAACGAAAATTAAAGACATGACAAACGCATCAAACGATGGTGCGTTTAAAATTCAAGGCAACTCTATCTATTGACGAAGTTAAGAACAAAACTGTTATTAGTGCCTTTATTTTGCTAGCCGCTACGAGCACCACTAAGCGGGCTGGTATCACCAAGGAGAAAAATATGAATTTGCCAGACCTTACTATGTTTATGATCGTGTGGCAGACATAGAGAAATGACACTCACTCACTATTTGTACGTCTATGACCTATGAAATCTTCACTTTTTCACTCCCTTAGGGATAGAATTTCATATTAATATGTGGTCTATGTGTTCATCCAGGTTATGAGCTCGCTGTAGGCCAAATTTCATCCAGATCCGTTCAGCCGTTCTGGCGTAATTGAGTAGAAAACATCAATCCATCCATCCATCCAAACTTTCACATTTATAATATTAATGGGATTGATAGGGACAGGCATTTTTCGCGAATAAATCTGAACACCTATTAGACTGCAACAAGGGATACCGGTATCAGCGGTTTCTTCCTTGTGATTGGCGGCCGTCTGCGAGAGAGAAGTCGTTGCCTTATTTATTTGACCGGGCCACTCAGGACGCATTTGCTTCCGCACTCAACTACTGTTTATTGTAACAATCGACGTGAAACTGAAATAAACTCACCCAACCACGAAACACGGATATGCTAGGGTTTTTTTTATTTTATTTTTTTAACTTTCAGCTAGTGGCGGAATCTTTTCGCGAAATATGCATGCCCCTACGTACTGATGTTCGGCCGTGGCTGGGGGGGAGGGGAGCTTCCCGCCAGTCAAGACAGCCTACTGGCCTGGTGCTAAACGTCGTGTTTGCGGTTACGGGAGGCCTAAGCGTGCTCGTGGTTCACCTGGGGCGTGGCGCGCGGCGTTGAGCGAGCGAGCTAGTCCAGACAACCACGCAACTGCCCCCAATGCCTGAACTTTCTCCTCTCGGGCCGTGCGCGGACTGTCGGAAACGCCGTATCACGAGTAATTTGGTGGCCGAGGGGTCCCGGGAATGTGATAAGCATGGGCCCGTGTCGATACTGCCTGGAACCGCAGTGGGGGGCCAAGCACTGTTGGTAACCTGGGGTAAACGGCGGCAGTGGCGTAGCCAGGATTTGTGTATTGGGGGTGTTAAGAAGCATGCGCGCCCCCCCCCCCCCCCCCCGTATTAAAGCGGTGGGTCAGGGGGTCCTCACCCGGGAAAATTTGGATTTTAAGGTGTAAAATAGTGCAATTTTAGCAGTTTTCGGTACTTAAATTTAAATATTGTAATGGTAAAAATGTTATTAATTTCAATATGAAATTTGTTTGAGTAATGAATAAGAAATTAATTAAAGATTTGGTGCTAAGGGGGAGGGGGGTTGAACCCCTAACCGCCCCCCCCCCCCCCCCCCCTGGCTACGCCCTTGAACGGCGGGCCAACGGCTGTTCGGTGACGCCGAAGTTGGGCTGGGTCTCCTCCAACCTCTCGGCGTAGCTGTTCAGCTGTTAGACAATCCATGCCGCGATTGGAAATGGCGTATCTATTTCCCGGTTCCCGGAACCCAAGCCCGATATTCGTCTCTCCAAATTTGGACACGTAAAAGATCCACTTATTCTCCTTTTTCGGATAATGCCCTGACGGTATCAGTTGCCGAGGGTTTATTTGTGCAGGCAAGGCCGTAGACCTCTGATGAGTTTTTGGTTAGACGTCTACCGCTCACTGACGCCACCACAATCTTGAGTGCGAGCGAACGAGAGCGACTCGCATTAAGTGAAACGTGAACGCGAATCAGCTAAGGCCTGAAGCGTGGCTGATGTAGATCCCTCTTACTGATGGGAGGTTGTTTCCTTAAAATTATTTTGTATTATTTGCTCCAATGATTTAATTTATTGAAAAAAATTACGTGTGAGCTAGTATTTAGTAAATTCCGGATGTGTGGAACATCTAACTTCAATAACAAGCAAATATGGTGTTATCATGTAGCAAATACATTTATATAATACGAAACTCGGGCACAAAAATTAACTTAATGACAAATTTACGAAAATTGGGTTTTCAACAACATTTCTTGACGCGAATCACATGTATTTACCGCACACGTTAGAATTCGCTGCCGGAGCAGCTACGTTTTATTTAGAATAATTATATTTGCAGAGAGAGAGGTTAAACTGAAACGGCTCCGACAAAAGACTTGAAAAAATACTAAACCATGGCCTTGACCCAATTTTCGACAGTAAATTTTATTAAAATACTGCCCACCTTAAAAAATGTCATTAAACTGTTAATACTATAAAGTGTCCCTATGTCTCTATGAACTTTGGTTCGCTCCATCCGCTACAGATGGCAGCACCGTGGTAATACATTTCCGTTTCATACGACTTCCGTTCCATTCACGAAATTACTCCTACCAAATGCCGTATACCGAGAGCTAAGATGTTTACACTTTAATATACCTAAAGTTTTTAGTTTATAAATGGATCTGTCACTTTAACAAGTGTTATATAATGATTTTTAAAAATTTAAGTCCAGTTTATATTCTTATCTTTACACGAATTGAGAGAATGATATTTAATATTCCCAAAACATTAAAATGTCAGGTTTATAGGCTACCACATTCAAACTTTTTTTTAAGTGTTCACTACACTAAAACATGCTCTTTGATCATGCAAGGATTTAATTATAAACTGTCCTCAAAATTTTTCATATTTATTAAAACCCTCATTAAATTGATTAAACCATTTGTTAACCGATATACTGCTATTAGTTATATCATGAAATTATTCTAAATACTGAGCAAATCTAGGATATTTAGAAGCACAAATTAAGGATACCACCCAATTATGGCTTTCAAGCTCGCTGTAATAATTAATTTAATATCTAGTCATTTGTATTATTTAAGGGACATTCCTGTAAATATATTCAAATAACATTAAAAACATAAAGAAATATAATTATAATTCAACAAACTGTCGCGCAGTTCTAATAATACTGATTTATCTTATGCGCTTAGAATCTGGTTCGTTATGAAAACCAATGTTCTTAAAAATAGTTAATGTTGTTTGTTTTTTTTAAAGAAATTAAGTGAATTAAAGTCCTGCCTAGTAAAATTTTTGCCTAAATATAACGTATTATATATATGCATACATACATACACATATAACTAATAAGCTATTACCGTCGAACGCGAGAGTTGCTGTCCTAAAAAATGGACTATAACTAGAGATCTGCAAAATTCGCGATTTCGATGGCCTTCAGGATATACTGCACATACCCCTGTACACTCGGGCAAATAACGCAAATTCATTGGCTGCCGACTTGTAAGTCGTCTCAGCTGGTTTGTCTGTGATTCGATCCTTCTTTGGTTGAGGGTTTATAACTGGTTGAGATTCGTTCAGATGAACAGTAAGCCAATAGCAAAATTATCTAAGAGGTATATGTGTTTGAATTCTAGCCTATCACCGAATGAATCCGCGAATTTTGCAGGTCTCTAACTATAACTTTATATTTATTCGATAAAGCCACAAAAATTATTTCTTGGATTGAGTGGGTATTAAGTAGACTTGAATCACATTTACATCTGCTTCACGTTGATGATTGGACTACAGTGTTATTGACACGCCCTTGCTGACCCTGAGCCAGTTATAAACAAGGTGGTTACTCAATTACGTGTAACCCATGAAACTCATTTTTAAGGCTAATGAGCATTTTGCAGAGTCTTAATTATACATAGGTAATTGGGGTGCATCCTGAAGTGAAATTAATATGCAAAAAACTCGTGGTTCTACTGTTAGAACAAAGTCATTTTTATAGACATTGAATTCGTTCCAGTTAGTAATTCACTTAAAGATTTACGAAATTCATTAATCTGGCAAAGTGGTTACCTAAATATCAGTCTTTCCTTCAGAATAAACTTAATAGTTTAGAATTCAGTTAACTTGATTCCCCCGTGCGAACATAATTTCAGCATCGAACTATAAAACGAATGAGTTTTCGAAAGCCCGCCAGGCATTTGAACTCGGGAGGCTAATAAATCAACTGAGCTTCAGTGCGCTGATGAATTATTTACGCTCGTCTGATATTCTGCCAACTCATGTACCCTCGGCCTGAGGTGAATGGGGCAGATTGAATACTTCAGCGAAGATTTGAGATGATCTTATGGACACACACGGCATATATTCAGGAAATTTAATAACGGAAAAAAGATGAATATGCAAAAACACAGAAAACAAGTCAAAACTAGGCGATGTCAAAATATTAAAAACACAGCACGGAAAATTTCATGGAAGATCATTTGTCAAAAAATTATTACAGCACAGACGGACACAATGGGCTAACAACGACAAAACAGTAGCAAAAAGGACAGTAAATAAAATAAAAACAACCTCGGATAACACAGCGATAAACTCAGTGGCGGATTTACCAGTAGGCTGAGTAGGCTTGAGCCTAGGGCGGCAGATTTTTGGGGCGGCAAATTTGGGGACCGATTTTTTTTTTTGCTACCTCATAGAAATCAAAAAATATTTCTGCATGACGGTTTTCTGTTTTCTGATGTTTTACAAATAGAAGTCTGCAAACAAATTTTGCCGATGACTTTCCCCTCTCCCTTGTCATTGTACGTTCCGTGAATCCGTGTAGCAAACTTCCATATTCCAGAGTAAAACAGCTAGTTCGCTAGTCAGTAAATGCGAATTTTAATGGACAAGGCCTCGGTTGGCACTACACGCCCAAGACAACTATGGTCCCGGGAAAAATGTGACTACCCAAGGTCAGAAGGGCCCCTCCGCCCTCCCTCCGCAGCTATCCCTTCCGCCAGACTGTCCCCTCCCTTCTCCTAGTCCGCCTCAAGGGTCGAACCGCGTCATGTCGCGGGTGGGGCGGCAATTAGAGCTGTTACCTCGGGAGTCGGGACCACAGTTGTCTTACGCGTGTATTGCATAACGAATTGATATTTCTACGTAGGTGTGTCGTGTGGACTGTTATTTTTCGAAGTGTTTCGTGAATTGTATCATTGTATGAATATTTTCACAGCACCGGTAAGTAAAAACTTTTTATAATCATAATACATTATAATAAAGCATCTGTAACGATAACGAATAAATTTATTGAAAAAGCCCTGCAATAATATTTTTCATTTTGAAGCTTGGAACATGGTCACGTTAAATTTAGAACATTTTCATATTAACTATAAATAGTATTCTAAAAGATTGCTCATGGTTATCTTGTCATTTTGTCTTTTTCAATGAAGCAAACATCAAAAAATAGAAATAATAATTCACAATAAACAATTCATCGGAAACCATGCAAAGAAATTTTAATTTTTTCGTGATAGCATTAAAAAAATACGTTTTTACGTTAACTATTTATTATGTGAATTCTGAATGAAGGATAGGGGTGAGCAGGGTAACGTGGCCATCCTAAGATAAAACGATACATAAATTGTATATTGTAATTAAAATAAAAATATAAAATAACCCTTCAATAATAGTTTTCGTACAATCAAAACACCATTAAAATGTAAATATTGGAGCGACTCATGTTTGTTTTTTGTTTGCCCGTCGCACTAATCGGGTAAATGATATGACATTTTTTTTTTCATTTTTCTTTTATCTTAAGGAAACTAAATCACGGGATACCATTTCCGGCCACCTGCACTTGTTTGTGAAATATGAGCCGTCCTTGAGATACTGCCACCTTATCTGCCAAGCCTATCCTGCTGGCAAATTTTTGTGTAAGGTCGTTCCCCACACGAAAACAACACACACATTGCAAAACACGTTAGAAATTTACAGTGTAGATTAAAAAAAAATGTAAAATGTTCAATAGTTTGTTTTATTATTTAGTAATACATAAATAGAGCTAAGTATATACAGTTCGGGCAAAGTGAACATGCGGTGGTGGCTGGCCACTTTGCCCTCTGAGACGCCATTACAAAAAAACTAGCAAAAAAAAAGACATCTTCTACAGTTATTAATATGTGGTATTAAAGTTTAAAACATGCTAATTTGGATAGGCTATATTAAATAATTATGGCATTACTGTGTATTTAATAATGATCAACAGTAATTATTACTTACCTTACATGTTACATCAGAAATAGTAAAACCAGTAAAACCTTAATAAAACAAATAACTTTCACTGCAAACAGACCGGGTGCTCTCAGAACACTAATGGCGTCTCTTACAAATGTTTCACATCCTCGCTACCAAACTTCATCACTCTCCAGCTGAGTAACAGCCAATGGCCACTTTGCTCGCTCTGGCTACGTTACCCTGCCCTCCCCTATCGCTGCTTGTGTACGAAAAATAAACTTGTTAATTTAATCCTTTCCATTTCAGTTCCTGAAGAAAAAATTGTGAAAATGAGTGATGGGAGAAAGCGACTTAGTGGAGCGGAGTACAAAAAGAAGGCCAAAATAAAAAAAGAAGAACAAGAGCAAATTATACGAAAAACCACAAAAATTGACAGTTTTTTTAAAAATGAAAATTGGGTCGAAAAAACGGGAACTTCAACAATGCAATCTGGAAAGGATGAAACGGACTTTAATTCTGCTGCCCAACTGTCATCTGTTGAACTATCGACTAAAGAAAAAACTGATGATTATGTTCTTGACGACGAGTGCTCCAAAATTGAAGATGCCTCTCAGACCGAATCGTTAAATGATGACCAAAAGCAAACAACTGTAGATCAAAACAAAGATCCAGCTTTATGGGAAATTAACGATACTTTAAGGGAAATTATTGCAAGATGCGGCTTTTATCAAAACAAGTCTTCTGACTTCTCTAAAAGTGGAAAACTATATGCTGATCAACGTCGTTTCTTGCCAGTGAGTATCTTTCAAAGAAAAATGAAAAACAATGAAGTGAAGGACCGAAATTGGCTGGTTTACTCTGAAAGTAAGAGTTCCGTATATTGCGGACCATGTTTAGCATTCGGTCCATTGGAGAATAAAACTCAGTTCGAGAACGAAGGATTTAATGACTGGAAAAATGCAGAACACCGAGTAGCTCAGCATGAAAACTCTGCGCGTCATAAATCCAGTATCCTTAGTCTGAAAGCTAGAAGTGCGATTGATGGTCGAATCGACAATTTACTGCATTTGCAAATTGATGAAGAAATTACTTATTGGAGAAATGTTCTGAAAAGGGTTGTTGCTGTAGTGAAGCGGCTGTGTTCAAGAGGTCTCGCTTTTAGAGGAAAAAGTGAAAAGTTCGGTGATCCACACAACGGAAATTATTTTATGATTCTGGAACTGTTAGCTGAGTTTGATCCTTTCTTAGCCAGTCATATTGAACGATTTGGGAATCAAGGATCCGGAAGTACCAGTTACTTATCGAAGACCGTTTGTGATGAATTTATACTTTTGATGTGCCATAAAGTCTTGAAGCAAATTGGAGACGAGATAAGAAGGGAGAAATACTTTTCCTTAATCATCGATTCAACACCGGATATAGCACATGTGGACCAGCTCACCTTCGTGATTCGGTATGTTTTAGAAACAGGAGAACCCTGTGAAAGATTCCTCAAGTTTTTGCCCTCAGTGGGACATAAAGCTGAAGAAATGTTTGCTGCCATTACTTCGGAACTAAAAACCTTGGGTTTGAACATTGAAGACTGCCGTGGACAATCGTATGACAATGCCGCAAATATGTCTGGCATATACAATGGCTTACAGGCTAAAATTCAAAGTCAAGCACCGTTTGCTTTTTTCGTTCCTTGCTCTGCCCATTCTTTAAATTTAGTGGCAACTGCGACTGCTGAATCTTGCACAGAAGCTTGTCGATTCTTCATGTTGCTCCAAGAAATATACGTTTTTTTTTTCAAGTTCAACACAACGCTGGAAGATATTGATGACTGAAGTCGGAGAAGGCAAAACAGTCAAGAGAGTAAACCTCACACGTTGGTCAGCTAGAAAGGATGCATGCAGAAGTTTGAGAGATTCGTGGCACGAAGTCATTAAAGCTTTGGAAACAATCAGGAATGACTGCACCGAAAAGCCTGTCACAAGAAATGAAGCAATGGGAATTCTTTCAAAATTAAAAAAACTGGAAACAGCATTAATGGTTGTTGTGTGGAATGTTTTTTTGGAAAGAATAAACAAAGTAAATGTTCAAATCCAGGCTTCTACCGTAGATTTGATTACTGTAGCCGATCTTTATGAATCTCTTCGCAAGTTTTTCGTAGAGCAACGAGAAAACTTCAAGTATTTCGAAGAAATGGCAATGGAATTAAGTGCGTCGAAGCAGTACACAAAAGACTTGGGAAAAAGACAACTGAAAAGAAAAAAATTTGCTGATGAAACACCCGATGAAGAAATGAGTATGACAGCGAGTGATACTAGCGATACTTTCAGGGTTAATACATTTCTCGTCATCATTGATAGACTCGTATCCGAATTAGAAAAAAGGAAGAAGGCATACGACAATTTCAATGAAAAATTTTCATTTCTGACCAAAATGAGCGAGTTATCATTATCAACCCTTACGAAAAAGGCTCTGTCCTTAGAAAAAATGTATCCTAATGATTTAGAGACTGAGTTGGTTCAAGAATGCATACATTTTCAAAGCCACATATCTTCGCAAAGCATTCTGGTAAAACCAGATTTTACATCATTACAGAGTCTATCTTCGTTTCTGCGAAAACAAAGTTTGCAGAACGTTTATCCGAACTTGGACATAGCCCTTCGTATGGCCTTATGTACACCAGCGACAAATTGTTCGGGTGAGAGAAGTTTTTCTTGTCTAAAAAGGGTAAAAAATTATCTGAGATCGACCTTGAGCCAAGAAAAATTAAACGCTTTAGCACTTTTGTGCATAGAGTCGGAATTAATGAACAATATTACTTACGACGATATAATCGATGATTTTGCCAACAAAAAATCGCGCAAAAAGGGATTGTAACGAACTTAATCTAGGACATGAAAATTGTAGAGGCAAGGGCGGCAAAAACTTTGCAGCCTATACCTGGAAAATTTGTAAATCCGCCACTGGATAAACTGACGAACCCAACGATGACACAAACCAGATATTCTGGACATCACAACGACGAGCACAATAGGCTTCCTAGGGCCACATTTGCGACGTTTCGGGAACTGAGATCTATTCCCCTATCTGGCCTGAGGATATCGGCTGATTTGGGCTTGTTTTCTGTGTGTTTACATGCGGATATTTTTTGCCCATTATTGAAGTTCCTAACGACAGGCATTGTAACCAGCAATAGCGCATGATCAAAAAATAATTTTTAATAGAAAAATTGCTGGTCGTATAACAATTTTTATAGACAAACGTTTTAGATAGAATTCAGAAGTTTTTAAATTTTTAAAGGATTTGATACCGTGTCTACTAAGGGAGTTATGAATTTGTTTCTCCTCTTTTTCTTTCACATCCTTTGATCTAATAATTAGTATTAGCCAAGAAAAAATTTCAAACCAAGATTTTTGCACCATTCTCATGTAGTTTTTATCCGATTTTGTTCATTAATAAACTTCACCGGTAGTAGTATAGGAAAGTATGTTCTGCGCCAGGAGCTGGAGCGAGGATTGACGATTGATTCAATGATCGGACGCTCTTGGATGACCTTGACCTTAACCCCAGCAGCCATTTTGAAACCGCCATTTTGTTTTTCCGCCATTTTGGATCCAACATTTGAATTCCGAAATTTGTTTTTTGCAATTTTGAATTCCACCATTTTAATAAAAATAAATAAATAATATAATTATGTAATGAAAATTTACAAACAAATAAATAATAACATTTTAGTAATTTTTTTATTAATTATCCAATTTTCCTTTTAAAATCGGATAATAATTACTGATTTTCATGATGGCGATTGTAACGAATATTACAATGTTAATGAGTGGGGAGTTAGATTCCAAGATTGCTGAATTAAAAATGGAGGGGAACAAAATTTCATAACTCAAAATATATAAATATATATATAATGTCGGATATAAAATGGCGGGAGAACAAACTGGCTGATCCGAAATGGCCGCTGGGGTTAAAGTCAAAGGTCAAGATCATCCAATATGGCTCCCGTGACACCAGAGTGACCTGTCATTGACCCCATCTTTAATCCTCGCACCAGCTCTTGGCGCTTAACGTACTTTCCTATACTACTACCGGGGCTTTTATACCTCGATATTATGTATACAGCATGTTTGCGAACAATGAAGCATATATTTAATACGTGACAGGGAATGCTAAAACAAACAATTCTGTTGATGAACATATGTTCGGAAAAGCAGCCTTCCAAAGTTACAGGTACGAAAAGTAGCACGCAAATTTGAATTTCCCGTGCGAAAGGCGCCACAGCAGTGGCTGAGAGAACGTCCGATCGCAACACCGTAATCATTAAACCGTCAACACTGCTCTACTCGACCGAAGCTGAACATGTAAATGTAACACAACCAACTATTCACTGTGCTACACAGCAAACTACTGGTTGCTGTTGCACTTCCTCGCCTGAACGTGATACGTCGCGGCGCTGTGACTGCGTGTCTTCTAAGCCACCGGGTTGGTGCTTAGTTGGGCGGGGCGTCCAAGTCTGCGGGATACTGTTCGACCCTGTAACTTTGCAGGATTATTTTCCTTGAAAAATGTTTATTAACAAAAATTGCTTGTTATGGCATTCCCTTCCACCAATTATATTTGATAAATTTAAGCCCTTTATACATATGCCCCATTAATACATATGAAAATATTTACGAACATTTATGATGTTGAATACAAAGGAACGAAAACAAAGTTTTTCAGCGTAATATTATGAGGCAAACACTTGTAACTACCTGAATATACTCTAAGGGTCAAACTGTAGGAAATGTAAAACTGTTAATTTCAAATACATAGTCTGAAATATTACCCATCAAAAAAAAAAAAAAAAAAGAATTGTCTTATTTTCTATTACACGCATGTTTTTTTGGACATAAAAACCCGAAGGAAATGTTATCAATAAATAAAAAACTGTAATTCAGAAGAATAAGACATTATGGCAAATTAAAGAATTTAAAATATGTGAATATATGACATAACGTAGATCTAAGTGTTGTATGACACTAGAGAGAAAGTCAAACTGTGGCCACGTTTATGGTTAAAAGTGAATTTTGCCTAAAAGTGGAATATAGTGTCTTATTCCCCAGAGGTACAGAAATTTTTTCGAAAACTCTTCTAAGATCATAAAAAAAAATTTTTTTGCTAGCACTTTCCAAAGCGTTACTGAATTTTTTTTTTTTTTTTTTTCATCTGTGCAAACAGGCTATCACTTAATATCCCTCCGCTGATGAACTCCCCCTTTTCACCCTCGTATTTCTTCTCCTCCGTGGAAAGTTTGCCCGCGAGCCCCGACATCCACCTCCTCCCCCCCCCCCCCCCCCCCCCCCCGCGTGTCAAAGTTCAACTGCCCTCGCGGCCGCTCCCTGTCCTCGGAGGGCGACCCCCTCAGTCGCTAAGCCGGAGCGAAATTAAGACGGAAATCGCCCATGAAAGGAGCTCCCCAAACAGAAAGAGCGAGGAAGTTTTAATTAATCGCGTACAAGGCTTCGGCCCCGTGGCTCGCGGGAGAAAGGAGAACAAAGGGGCTTTCGCAGGCGACGGGCACGTCGACGCCTTGTTGTCTTAGTGGAAAAAAAAAAAAATTGGAAAGCTCCAGTTTCCTCCCAGCGATACACTCCTTTTACCCCCCCTCCCCCTCCCCTCCCTTCAACCCTCTCCAACACCACCACCATCTAAGACATTCGCACTTCACTCTGTCTGCAGACTTCATCTCCCGTGATTCTTCAAGCGTGGAAATACCTCTCGAGCAAAACAAAGTGAAGCTCGCTCGTTACTGCTTCAGACGTGTTCCTTCTTGCTCGTGGATTCAAGAACCCGCTCGTGAACGCTTAAATGGCTCCGGAATAAATTCACGCTAAAATGTTGAAGTAATTATTTTTTTAAGAGGTTAAAGTAAAAAAAAAGGCTAACTTCGCCATCATTAGTAATTTTTTTCTCTCTCTCCCATTATTTTTGGCACAACTTGTAAAAACATTTTTTTTTTACTTTATTCCGTGAATATTTTATTCAAAACTTAGTGCAAGCATGATACGGTAATTTTCTATAAAATAAGCTTCTGAGAAATAAAGCTAATAGTAAAGAATAGTAAAAAAAAAGTAAATAAGTGAAAGTTTATAAGTGAGAATGAAAAATGCAGTATTCTTAATTACATACATTTTAAAAATATTCTACTTTTTATTTATGCAGATAACATAAGCAGAAGCTGCTACTCTAGGAAATTACCGATAGATACTTTATCATCTGATTCATGTCACAAAATATACTTCAACCTAATTCGTTAGTCGAGGAAGACTAAAGATTATTTTACATAATTATAATTGTTATTTTAAATCCCTATAAAGTGTCAAGATGAGTTTAATAGTCATAAAGGTAATATTGTGACTAGTTAGCATCCGTGGTACCCAGTAAATGATCATTTTATACAAACGACAGCTCAAAAGGTTTTTTCTTTGTGAACATTAGGTCGTCAAAACAGCCAGATGTGCACGATGTATCACCTCTATGGATGATGATTTCATTCCTCACCCTATTAAGTTTATTTGATTGTGAATTTTTTTAAGTCGTTCGTTCTGAAGCATGGTAAGTAGTAACAGCTGATAACGAATGTGGTGTCACATAAGATTGTAATACGTACTGCAAACCATACGATAACTGATAGGTATCTAAATATTTAGTTTTAACGGCAAACATAAAGTATGTCTTATATGATTAAAAATAATTTTTGGTAAAAGCAATTAATGGTTTACACAGGCGACAAACAGTAAACCATCAATAGCGTATGTCCATGAAATTAATTTAAATCAATGTCTCCGTTCCAAGAACCGTTCCATGAACCGTTCAAAGAACGTAAGGTTTGATGAGTCCTGTTTTTATGACTGAGTATTTATCGAAAATATCGCGTCTTTTGGATTCATTATTTATCTTGGCACATTGTCAACTGTTTTGAGCTTGCTCTTTGGGACGTAATCTTTTTTGCAACGGATTAACTGTTCTCTTTACTTAGGGCCTTTCCTTTGTATTCGTGCGTTATCTCTCCGGTACATGTTTTCTCTCTTCTTTTATCTCCAAACAAAACTGTGCGTTGAAAAAAAGTGTGAATTTATGACTGCCAAAAAAATTACATTAAAAACAAATTAGTGTTATGTATAACCTTTCGGCGAGAATAATAAATTATCACTGCGAAGTACCTTTACCTAAAAATGTTAATAGATTTTTTTTAACAGAAAGCCAATATTACCCCTTCAATTAATTCGGCCTGCTTGTATTTTTGAAGTTTAACAGGGCAAGCAGATGTGTTACTTCCGATGGGCTCGAATTTATGTAGACCGTTACTGCCAGCGTAATTACGTCTGTTTTACTGCACACAGTCCCACCCAGTCACGCTGGATTGCTATATCTCATTCTCATTAAAACGGTATGTCTCGTTCCAGTTCATTATTTTATATCAAAGTTTGACATGGCTAAACGTGAAGACTTTTTGAATAGCTGAACTTCAACAGAATTTTAAAAAAGTATATACCGTGCATACTTTTTGCATAATTAACTGGTAAAGGTGAATTTTTAATATTTTTGTGCAGTATGAATAACTAACTGAATATTTTTGTTTTTAAATGTAATGTTGGTAGCTTCTACGTGATATAGTTTTATTCCTTAAAGAAAAAAAATTATATCGCCTTTTAAAATCTTAAAATTTCTGAGGATTTTAATGACATTTTTTAATGAAAGATATTAACCCATATTACAAAGTACCCAGTAAAATTGTCTTTAAATATAAGAAGTTCCAGTTTCATATTCCATCTGCAAGTAAACGTTGAATATGTAACTTTGCCAGTTAATAATGCAAAAATTATGAGATATGTGTATTTTTTCATTTCATGAAAGTTCAGCCACTCAAAACGTCAGCACGTTTAACCGCGTGGAACGTAAATATAAAATAATGACCTGGAATGGGAATTAACCCCTTTTACGCGAAGACATTAAAAAATTTGTTTTAATAATAGCGCAAGAGGCTTAGTTTATCATCAACAATAATTCTAATCTTGACTGCCCCCGTCCAGAGAATTTAGGTGGCCACTTGTCTGGTCCACCAAACAGTGTGCAGAGCTCCAAGTGTTAATCACCTTTCACAAACCTCTCAATGTAGGTTCTCTAAACATGCCAATTTAAGTTAGAATTAAGATTGCTTTTTAAACTTTTTTTCAGACAGATAAATAGGCTCAACGGGTGTTTAAACATTCATTTTGATGTATAAACAATTTGGAATTTATATTGTAAATATGAGAACGTATTAATTAGTAACTCACATAGTGAAAAGAAGAAAAAAAGTAGTTAAAAACAATACGAAACATAGATGTAAGTATGGCCCATTTATTACTTCTCCACATAACTTCCATGCATGATGAGGCATCTATCCCAACCATGGATCAGTTTAGAAATCCGTGTCTCATAGCACTGCGTTGGCTGCAAGAAGGGCCACATTCGCACGGCTCGTTCGAGTTCATCGTCATGGATGGAACTTCTTCATGGGTGGAACTTCTTCATGGGTGGAAATTCTTCATGTGTGGAACTTCTTCATGTGTGGAACTTCTTCATGTGTGGAACTTCTTCATGGGTGGAAATTCTTCATGCGTGGAACTTCATGGGTGGAAATTCTTCATGTGTGGAATTTCTTCATGGGTGGAACTGCTTCATGCATGGAACTTCTTCATTGGTGGAACTCCTTCATGGATGGAACTTCTTCATGGGTGGAACTTATTTCTTCAGATGGAAATCGGAGGGTTCTCGTTGCTCCTCCAGAGTTGACAACATAATCACCGACGACATTTTACCAGGGACTGACAAACACTATCGGCACGTGGAATCACGAGATCTTCCATTGCGCCCTGTCGGTATCGCCCTCTGGTTCCCATTTAGTAAATAATTTCATTTTCACTAATCATTTGCCTGCTTTGAAATTGACATGTTCGTTACTTACTGACACTGGTGGCCTCTATCTTTAACACTTCACCACGGACGTGAAGGGTTTCACCGCCACAGATGCGCGTTATGGACGCCAGTTAGGTGTCTGGCACGTAGAGGCGAGAAGCAGTGCGATGCACGAGGCACTGTCACCCTTAGCTTCACAGCATCCTCAGAGCTCGCGGATGCTTAGCTCAAGTTTAACGTGCCCTAGTTCGAGAATATAAGTACAATTATTGCAGAGAGTTCCCGATATATAGAGCCTTATTGGAACGGACCCGACGAAAAGGGGCAAACCTGGTCAATATCTACTCGAACTACGCGGACATCTTTTGAGGCTGATCCGGTGGCCAGGGTGAGCGGATTTGAGCTCAAGGGGAAAAAATTACTCTATTCAGGCTCCCCCGCGGATGCGTCGGACAATGCTTGCGTCCCTGGGGAGCTGCTTACGCGCCTTGCGGCAGCCGCCTGCGGCTTGCGTCGGTGAGCTGGTCACGGGCTGGACGGTAGAAAGGGACAGAAACTGAAGATGAGTACAGCGTAATATTAATATTCGCCACATCCCAGACATATTTAAGCTACCATAGCATGCCAATTAGCTGGTAACGAGGTCGTAAACTTTCTTTTTTTCCTAACTGTCCATTACAAAAATAGAAGTTTGTAGTTACAAAAATGGTTTAAAACATAACTGTTAGATGATTTTAAGAAGGTTTAAAATAACATAACGATTCGATACTGTATCTAACAAGGGAGTTGTGCTTTATTTGTGATTCAACCCAATTTTTCGCCTCTTCCAGATAATAGGTGGGGGTATATAAAATCTTATGAAGTAAAGTAACTTTAACAAATATGCAATTTGTTTTATGTAAAAGTAATTTAAAGATAATTTCCCCCTCCGTTTTTCAACAAAATTTCATAATGTTATGAGTTACATTTAATGAATGGAATTTTTTTAACGAAAATAGCGCCTCAAACGAACGAAGGGTTCTTCTCAGTTTCAAAAACCTGGATCTTCGTATAAACTATGTTAGTCTCCGTGCTCTTTTAGCAATGTGATCTGTTTTAAAATAGGTTAAAAAGGTGCATAGAAGGATAAAAAGAGTTTCTGCTCAAGACCTAACCAGTTTTTTAAAAATTATGTTCACAATCCGAGATAATGTTTTGAGTCAATTTTTGTATCAAATAAATTTTTGTACCCTTACGCATATTCAAGGGGCTTGCCTGTAGAGGGGCGTATTTGTGTTAGTGAGGCGGCATGGTGAGAGTGACGCTTGCTGGTGCTTCTAGCGCAGTATCGCCTGTTTGCGCAAAAGTTGTGCATAGAGAAACTATGAGATTTGAGCGGTAACTGTAACATTATATGACTGAAAAATGAAAATGAAAGTGAAATGTAAATACATCGAACACTTTCAAAAGTCTGTACCTGGGGTTTCATGCTCACAGACTATTCTGAAAACTCGCGTTTTAAGCATGTTAACTCTTTACAAAAACTCTGAAAAAAGTTCAAAGGAAGCCGAAATAGAGAAAAATCTTTAACTTCAAAAATTAATACTTACCAAATCTTATTGCTATTTTTTTTTGCTTTACAATAAGATACAAAAAAGCTTAACAGTGAATTATGAGTAATTTTTCAATAAAACCTTCCAAAAAAATATCTAAGGCAGTAAAAAAAATACACCTAACAATATACCTGAAACGCTCTGTTCTAACACGGATATGTACGTAATATTATTTTCTAATCTCTATTGAAAACAATTTTGTAGGCCAAATAAAAAATTATATACTTTGCGAGTTTTATGTCGATAACTATCCCACACCCTTCCCACCCTTCATAATTAACGTGGCGAACAAAGGAAAAGAAAAGCTGGCTAGTGGCCAATAGCTAAGATGCTGAACAAATTGCCAACATTTTTTTCCCAGCAATTTCCTTTCCTTTTCGCCAACGTGGAATGTACCCGGATGACAAGGAATGTGTGTGGGGAGACCATGGCAGCTATGAGCGTCTGAGAATACGGCTTGGTCGGTGAGGGGGATGCGGGGAGGACTAGTCGCAAGCTTGCTCGGGATATTACATACTCGCAAGGTGGTTATTGAGCACTGGAAACTGTGTTGCAGTGAGAGGACAAACGCGCATGTTATAACAGTACACTACAGACGCGTATATATACATGTTCAAGTATTAACTTTTAAGTTTAAAATATTTAATGTTATTGCATAAAAATAATAATGCATAATTTCGCTAAATTTTTTAAATATTGTTTTACATGTGTGAACATCTTAGCTCTCGGTATACGGCATTTAGCAATTGAAATTTCGTGAATGGAACAGAAGTCAATTGGAACGTAAATGTGTACAAACGGTTCTGTCATCTGTTTAAGTCTCAGAAATATTGAAAAGATGGTGGAGCCACATGAATCATTCGTATATATTAACTTTCGCGAAATTCGGAGGATGTACTAAGCGTATTAGTGTGCCAAACTGAACTTTATAATAGTACAACAAACCGTAATACTTTATGTTATAATTTATATAAAGGAAATTAAATTATCATAAAGGTTGAACTTGTCAACTTCATATAACAAGATGGAGGAACTAAATTAATGTATCATATTTTATAATTTCACTTCAGGACACATTTTTTATTTCTCTATGAACCATAAGTCAGTAATTTGTATTTATATCTTTGAATGTAAAACTTCTTTGCTCAAGTAATGATATATTTTGTTTAACGAATAAGAATGGTATTTTCAAAGTTCACATGTAATATTATATGACGAATATTTTGTAAAACAATCTGGTATTGGTCGAAAAGATTTAACAAAAACTATTGCGAGAAAATAAAAGTTGTTTGGAAGGAATTGAGAAAACGAAAAGGGAATTGATATAGGAACCTTCGGATAAGACAGACGTAACATTTTATTACTGCAGAAATTGGAATTATAACAATTGGAATACTTTGAAGAATTACAAGAAATAATAGTAGACATTAATAATATTGAGAATTTGGAGATATTTATTGAATTGAAAAAGAATTATTATTTGTAAGAAGATTGTAAGAAACATCGAGGCGTTTCAAGGATGAAGACTACGAATATCAACTACGAAGATTATAAATAATATTGAGGCGTTCCCAGGATGAAGAAGGAAATATTTTAAATAGTCCACGGTACGAGAACAGATGAAAACGACGATAGGCGTTCCCAGGACGAAGACGATCAACGATAGGCGTTCCCAGGACGAAGACGGTCAACGATAGGCGTTTCCAGGACGAAGGCTTGGAACCAACGATAGGCGTTCCCAGGACGAAGACGAAGCATTACTACGAGGCGTTCCCAGGACGAAGACCCGAAACAGCGGAGGGGCGTTTCAAGGATGAAGACGCAGAATCTTCGTTGCTGAGTTCCTGTATAACGAAGACAGACATCGTAATGCATAGTTCGTTACTACTGAACTATACTATCAGGTCGGTCAGATATTGGTAAAGGAATTGCACAACATTTAATAGATTACAAAAACTAACACACGGAATAGTTAATATCACTTGAAATCCGTTCAATTATCTTTACACCATACCAGATTGCTGAAGTTATGGATAACTTGAGTTAAAGTTCAAAAATTGTTGTATATAATCTAATCTAAGGATTTTACGAATTTTTCCACGACATACCCAGCTCTACCTACTGAATAGTCAGGACAACAATAAAAAGAAATTTTAATTAACTGTGTGTAGTAAACATTCGTTGATTGAAGACTTACAATAAAACAGGTTCAAAGAGTTTGATATTAATTTATTAGTATTAAACAAATTAAGAATAACTGTTTATAATTATGGAAGGTCACTGAAAACTGATAAAGGTTATTTTCCTATCACGTTACGAATATTGTGTCTTTCATAACCAAGTCTAAAAATTCTAAGTAATTGTAATGTTTACTCAGTATTACAACTTCGTAGAAGTTGTTCACAAATTGAACTAAATGATTCGTTCTTTTGTTCTTATCCTATAAATACATTAGAACGAGTCTAAGTACTTTCGAGTCTTACAAAGTCAAATCTATTTATAATAAACAATAAAATATTTTGATAAAGTAAGTCCCGTTTATTGTAAGGAATAATGACAATTTAAAAAATACCCATTACGATTTTGATAACCCTTAATTAACATTGAAATTTAGATATAGTAGTGTCCGAATACTGTAGACACACAAAAATAATTGTTAAACTACAGATATACAACGCCATATTAAATAAAAGAATTTCTTGACGAGAAATTTTTACTGTTAGATATATAATGTTTATCAGCTCAATAAGGTTAAGGATTATTTTCTTCAGAAATTATTTACAGACTGATTTAGTCGGTTAAGAAAAAAAAAACGTATTCATACTTATAATTAGTGTTATGGTATGTGTTTCAAAATGTTTCACGTTAATTTTACTTTAATGAATCTAATAAACAGCAACTTTTAATTTGAAAAAAATATATATACATGTATATATAATCGCGCCGCGTTCGTAATGCTTTAGATAATAAAAAATGTATTAAATAATTTTGACTCATTGTTTGTTCCAACACAATTTTCCTAGATAAAAAATTATGGGTATTTTAAAGCTGCGAGTATACCTTTTTCTGACTATTCAAGTTTAAAAAATGTATTCCATGATAGTTTCAATACCATGAAGTTTTCTTTGGCACTCAAACAGTCTTGGTGCATCCCCCAATGTTCGTGAAAGTTAATGTATACGGGTGCATGTTACCACACGTGGGTCTCCCATCTTGATCACTTCTGCTCGTGGCTGTAGCAGTTTCTGCATGCATGCGCATTAGACACTTTCAACCGGGTAAATTTCTGTTGTGTAATGCGCGCTTTCATTTGATTCCTTGTGCATACTTAAATGTCACACTCAACGCGCCTAAGAAGTATAAACTCGAAAACGTAGGCGATGATAATTCTGGTCTAGAAAAAAAGGCAAAGGTTCAGCGCTGAGACATTTACATATGTGCGATACGTTCGGTACTCCTGTTATTCTGCTATCCTTGAGAAATCAATAGTACCTTCTTGTTATGTATAGTAAGTAGTAACATTTTAAGACGGGGAAAATATTTTAGCATTTTCCCCCTAAAATAATAGTAATTACTGTTCGTGTATTTATCACGCTTGGCATTTTTTTTAAAAAAAAAGAATAGTTCTACGTTAAATTTAGTTTCCGAGTTTCATATTAAAAATTTATTTGCAACGTGAGAACAAATGATTTTGCTCGTTACTGAGGTCAGATGTTTACACATTACTGGTGAGTACTGAAATAATGGCTCAATATTTTTTATTTTTAGTTTAAAATTAGTTTTAGGTAAACTTAAAATAAATAATATTAATTTTAATATTTATTATTATTTAATTCATTATTTAATATTTATTAGTAGTTAATATTTAATGTTTATTTTGTTTTTTATATTACTTTTTAATTAATGGTGAGTAACGTATTAGCTTTCTATGTACGGAATTTTGCAGGAATAATTAAGTAAATTAACGGAAGTCGCATTGAATGTAAATGTGTAACCACAGTGCTGCCATCTGTGGCATATGCGCGACACAAGGTTCACAAAACCAAAGGAAAACTTTAAAGTTTTAACTGCTTAATAAATTTTAACATGATGGGCAGTGTTTTAATAGAATTCCTTGTCAAAAAGCAAGTCCAAAACCGTTGTTTTGTATTTTATTAAAAGTCTCTTTCGCTTTTATCGAAGCCGTTCCAGCAAATGGTTTTAAATATCGTTCTGCAAATAAGAGTTATTCGATATACGACGCAGCTGCTCCGGCAGCGAATTCTAGCGACGGGTGCGGGAACTACGCGTGATTCGCGTCAAGAAATGAAACTGAAAACACAGTTCGCGTATATTTACCACGCTCGGCATTATTTTTAAGAATTCTACGTTGAATTTAGTGTTCGAGTTTCGTATTTTAAGTGTATTTTCAACATGGGAATACAGGAATTTGCTCGTTAGCGAGGTTAGACATTGCACATTTCTGGCGAGGACTGAAAGATTTGCTCACGTATTTTTTTTTGTATGACAAATTTATACAACTGATTATTTAATTTTTTCCATCAGAATTTGCGATAGCAACTTGGTTTTAGTAATTGTATAAATGTATGGTAAAATAAATTAAATTATTTTAAAAATGATTTTTATAAATCTATGATTTGTCCTACACTTTCCAAAAGATAATGTTCTGTTCTGTTAGGTATTAAATAGATGAGGAGTAAAGATAGGAAACTGTTTTTGCCATTCCTTATTCAGCCTATTCGTGTTTAAGTCATTGATGACAGGAAGATAGGTTCAGGTATCAGCAAACGCATATCAAATATCAGCACAAATTATATTTCATTAAGAAATTTATTAATGTATTTCCAGAATTTGTAAGTCAAAACATTTAAAAACAAACTTTTTTTTAATATGATAAGCACTGAGAAAAACGTCATGTATATTTCAGGATAGTTTGTTAAACCGATGCTTTATCAACTAGCAAGGACACTGTCCACATCTATATGTTTAGAATCGCGTGTTATTGCGTTACACATGATATTAAAGCATTCATTCGTTTACTGGCTAAAAACCAGACCGCAAGAAAATTGAACTGCAAATTTAAGACACTGTAGGCACATTATATTAACGTAACTAAATACATGAAAGTTAAAAAACAATATAAGCATAACATAAATACATACAATTTTATTTAAACACATTACGGTAAATAATGGAGTCCGTAAAACTAGGGACAGCGGTATCATCATTAGTGCCATGTACTTTTGCGGAAATATTTCCAGACTAGCTGTATGTTAAAAATGTATAGCATTGTTTGTAATTCGTGGTTGGCGGAGTTTATTTCAGGTACGTGTTAACTGTTGGCACACTAATCATAGCCATCCAGTGCGGATTCAAACGCGTCATGAATGGCCCGGCCAAATAGGACAATGGCTTCACTTGCAAATATCAGCCAATTACAGGGAAATGTTCGCTAGCGCGGGCATGACTTTTCGGTCTAACAAGCGATCAATTATTTCGCGAATAATGCATGCTCCTAGGTATCATTTAATAAGTGGTTCAGAACGATCATTTTGAAATAGTTAATTAAGGGGTGCCTCCCATTTCAGGTAAAGATTTTATATTTACAGTAATTACAGATAAACTTGTTGACTTTTTCAATTGTTTAACTTTCACGAAATTAAAACTATATACAGTGCATACTTTTTGCATAATCAGCTGCCAAAGTTAGGTACATTTTTAACGTTTTTGGGTTGTACAAATAAATAAGAATTTAATTGAAACTTTTTATGTTTAATTGCAATGCCACTGACTACTTCAAGAAATGGTTTGAATTTATTTAAGAAAATATTAATTAATTTTACCTGGCATTTCAAAATTCTCAAATTTGTTACGACTTTGACAGCCAAGACACATGAAATTGTTTTTTGTGATAGAAATGCAAACCATATCATGAAGTAGTCAGTGACATTGCAGTTAAACCTAAAAAGTTTCAGTTCTGCAATAAATTTAATTCTCCTTATTTGTACAACCCAAACACGTTAAAAATGTAACTTTGGCAGCTAATTATGCAAAAAGTATGCGTTGTATATATTTTTCATTTCGTGAAAGTATTACAATTGAAAAAGTCTAAAAAAATGATCAGTGATAAATATAAATATAAAATCATGACCTGAAATGGGAGGCACCGCCTTAACTCATCATTATTAATATACTTATTGACAGAAAGTTTAAAAAGTACAAATTACACCAAGTTTTATTCGGGCTTACCAAATAACAGTTCAAGGTGTGTTTAGGGAACACAGTATTAAAATTTAAATAACATACAATTATCCTCTTGAAAACTAAATTTCACGCTCCTTGCCCCATTCCACGTTTGCATAAATACTACGGAGCAATATTCCACCGATATTTTATATTTTATTTCACATTTATGTGGTTTTCGATACCGCGCCTAGAAGAAATACTATAAACTATTCCACGCAATTCGTTGTTTTGTTGCGGCGATCATTGGAGCTTTTCAAATGAGTGATTGCGTGCTCTATGTATGATGCACAATTAGATCAGCAAAGGTCATTTTAAATGAGTGAGTATTTATGCAGATATATATGTGTGAGGGAGAGGCAAATATGTATTGTGTTAAGAGAAAAAGGAAATGCAAAAATAATAATCTACCACTGACCGAACACGTTAATTAAACAATTGCAGGTGTTGTTATATATAATTATAAGCAATGCATAGTATAGCGTTAGGTGGTACTGTTGGAGGGAAACTTTATTCGTGGAGGTAGGAAGTTAGTAAACATTTACCATGGTAATTGCTATTTGTTGTTAACGAATTAAGGCCTATACCACTAATTCCTTTCTGTTGTGTTCATTTGTTTAATACCCACTCTACTATGATATTTTTACGCTACTTCCTAGTAAGTTCCTTTCAAGCTAACAAACTTCTATTATTAGCCTTTATACAGATGCGGTTTGACTGTTAACCAGTTAGTACCTTAAGTGACTTCAGCTTTAGAACACACATTCACTCCTTACACTATTTACCATTGAAATCACGTTTTTACAAAACAAATGTTTATATTATACATATAAGTTACGCGTAACAGATAGCAAAATAAATATATATTTTCAGAGTTTCTTCCAAAATAATGTAGGGTTTATATTAGAAAGAAAAAACGAACTGATAAAATATTAATCATACATTGATAAAATTTCGTACTATCTTAACAGCAAAGACGTGTTTTCTAGGCCAACAAAAACCCAAAAGCCTATTACGAAAATATTATGAAGAACGATACAATTTCATGTTACTATTTGATTCCGAATAACAGGTTAAATATTTTAATAAATAAAATTACAGATACAAAAATACCTTTTTGTATCTTCGCTAGTAGGTATAATACAGAATGAATTCAATTCGTACTCTCTCCAGTGAAAACGCTCTATATTTTACATTATAATGTTTTTATATTTTTATTCTCAACTTTATTAAAATAACCTTCCAATTTAGATAACAATCAGTGAGAATTATTAACAATTCCTGACTCTATGATTACTAACAACCAAGTTCATAGCTATCAATAGGGGCTATCACTAGAGAGGGCCTACTATATGAGCTTATTGTACACTAACGATTGGTCCATACCAATAACAGAATAATTTTTTATGATGTGTTTTGAGAACAAACTTAAACTTTTTCTTTTTTAATTTGAATATCTTAATTCGTTCAACATTTTAGTGTTGAGAATAACCATTGAACTTTTTTTATATGTGGGCGATATGCCTACATGAGTGAGTACTCGCCAGTGATGTATACACTTCTAACCTAGGTAAAAAACCAATATATGGATTCTTATGTTTCAAATAAACTTATAATACAAATCTCGGACACGAAAAGTATCGTAGAATTCTTTAAAATAATGACGAGCGCGATAAATATACGAAAATTGTGTTCTCAACTAGGTACAATTTTTTTGACGCAAATCACATGCACCAGCCGCTAAAATTAGCTGCCGGAGCATCTACATCGACTATTGAATCATTCAATTTTCAGAGCGAAAGGTTAAACTATATTATGAAACAGATCCCATAAAAGCGACAAAGACTTGAAAAAATGCTTAACTCCGACTTAAGGCATTTTCGACAATAAATTTTAATAAAATACTGCTCATCATGCTAAAATTCACTAAACAGTTAATACTATAAATTTTCCCTTTGGCTTTGTGAACTTCGGTTTACGTCATCAGCCACACATGGAATTCACGAAATTACTCCCACCAAATGCCGTATACCGAGAGCTAAGATTTTTACACGTCAATAAAGATGCAAATAAAAAAAATGTTACACCGTCAGATTGGAGACTGTTTTTTTAAGTCGCGCTCGTTCAAAGATATGCCTGCCTGATGCATTAAAAATAATGAATATAATGCATACTTTTAAATAACGCTTAAATGTAAAGGAAACGGGAGACCTTGATAAACGTTTATTATTAAATATCAATATTTATGTTATTTTTGTGTGTGTTTATGTGTGTTTGAATATATTAGTTCATTCTTGAAGGTAACTTCTATGTTAATTCAAACCTCAACCATCTAAGTATCTCTTGGGCCAAGTCCTTTTCGCTTCAGAAACGTTTCACAACAATGTTTCACGAAAACGTATTAAAATTTGGCCTTGAATATTTACTCTCATAGCGCCCAAAGTAAATTCACTTCAAAAATAAGGAATTATGTTTAACCTGGGAGTGAAACCATATTGGTTAGACGTCCAAAACATTGGATCAAATGCAGTGTTTGCATTGTGGAAACAGCTTTAAATTATTGACGTAAAACTTCTCTGGGTGCGATGAGAGTAATATTTCAAGGCAGAATTTGAATGCGTTTTCGGGAAACGTATTGAAACGTATTTAACGAGATAAGGACCGATAATAGTTAATTGGCCAAAGAAATATATAGTCGAGGTTTGAATCGCCACTTCTGTCACGTGTACTGAGTTACACGCGCTCTTTTTTATAAATGAAAGTGTGTTTAACTACGTAGATTCTAATCCATACTTACTAACCATCATCAGACATTACAAAGCAATGTTTTGGGCGTGACATTATGGCAATGCGATGATAAAATGTAACTTCAACTACGTCACAACATGCCGTCTTCTGACAGTTCCTAACTTCATGGTGGAGATAGTGACGAGGAATGAAAAAAAAATGTTTGTCACTGGAGCCCCACAGTAATATTTTTGCTTGTTTACTGAAGTCCGCCGTATGACTGCTGCTCCCCGGACGGTATGCTAAACTTCTGACGATCACAAGACATGTAAAAAAAGTCCCTTGAATGGCGTCTCTTGACGGGAAGCATATAAGAAATAAATTCGGTGTATGAATGCGCTAATAAATTTGTTCTTTAATTTTGAATACAATTTTTTTTTAAACATAAGAATGATTGAATCAAGTTTTCTAAAGGTCTTTCAAATAAAAATATCGTTTCGGTATCTTAAATGCAGCATAGAGCGAAATGAATCAGTGCTTTATCTTTATTACTGAGTCATGAAATCTTAAGGTCACCGTTAAAATTCACGTATAGGTAAGCAGACAATGGGAAGTCATCTTGCCAGTTCGGTGCCTTTCCTGTAAAGGTTATGCGTCCTAACAATTCCGCACATATAGAACTTCAACAAGCAGGATCGTAAAAATCTTTTCTGCCAGACCACCACGAATATAAAACTATGGAAAAACTCAAAAAAATAAAAAAAAATAAAAAACCTAACCATATAGTTTGAATTTATAAACGGCAAAATGACGAAGTTCCTTTAGGTAAACAGCAAAAAAAAACTTATTTTCAGGAAATCGCCAAAAATTTAGTATTTATACCTCCTGTACTTCAGTGGTGAATACTTTGAATACCTTTCCGGGATAGGCCATATCTAATTATGGATTATTACTTCAGCTAATGTTATATTGTACCTAATACTTACTATTCACTAGACAATCAGTAGTCGTGGTCGGTAAGGTACATGTTGCAAGAAGCGGCAGTTGAATTCCAGTTCAAAAATGATTTCTAAGTGCATACGCCAAGAAAAATATTTAGCTGGAAACACCATTATATCATACTCACAAGCAAATAATTCTGTTTATATAGTTAATATAAGAAGCTGGGTGAGACGCGCTATATGAATGTTACTGTAATATAAATATATGTGTTTGAACTGATTTAACAAAATATCTTGAACTTGCGACATTGCTGGTAAGCACTGGTTGCCATAGAAAAAAAATGTGAGCGAGTCTTTCAGTACTTACCAATGATGTGTAAACATCTGACCTCGGTAATGAGCTAATTTATGGGTTCTCATGTTGCAAATAAACTTATAATAAACTTGGTCACCAATACTTTAAAATAATGCCGAGATGATAAATGCACGAATACGTATTCATTCTAAGGAAAACGATAAAATTGTTTCCCATTTTTAAAGCTAACCATAATTCTTATCAACACTATGGTACTATTTATTTCCCCGGGGATAGTCAAAACAACGGGAGTAGCGAAGCGTCGCATGTAAATGCCTCAACGCTTAAAATATGACTTTTTCCCTAGACCAGAATTACCATTGCCTGCAATTTGAGTTTATACTTATTTAGATGCGCAGAGGGTGAAATTTTAGTATGCACCAGAAATGAAATTAAATAAGCGCGCATTACAGAATGGAAATTTACTCGGTTGAAAATCCGATGCGCAAGCATGCAGAAACTGCTATAGCCACAGGCAGAAATTTTTCAAGATGGCGGACCCTTGTGTGATAACATGTACCCGTATACATTGACTTTCGCGAACATCGAAAGATGTACTGCGTTTATTGGTGTGCCAAAGCAAACTTTATGGTAGTGAAATTATCCTGGAATAGATTTTGGAAACTTGAATAGTCGTAGCAAGATATAATCGTAATTAAAAAAGCTATAATTTTTTTGCCAGAGAAAATTGTGCTGAAACAAACATGGCGTAAGGGTATTTGACATTTTGTTGGTTCTATAAAGCAACACGAAGGTGGGACTATCTTTCATGAATTTTTTAATCTAAAAGTTGCAGTCTAATAGATACTGTTACGATTTATTAAAATGAAATAATAAATCATCGTGGGAAAACTACTGGGTTCGTAAATGGATAGCCCAATTAAAGATTTTACTACACCATTTTATTGATTGCCAATATTTACATCACTAACAAATAATCTTCAAAAAATGCCTAATAATCAATTACATTTTAAAATGTTTATTCCCCAATCACTCGGTTTTTGCACACCGCACACCTCGCTGGGCCGCACCTCTGGCGCAACTCTCGCCGCAGCACCCCTCGTGGACCTACGTCGCCGCACTCCGCCACCGCCGTCACACTTCCCTTCGTCGAGAATCCACTCGACGCTTCGCTCGGGACTTCGCTCGGGACTCTCGCCGCACCCGCGGCACTATCGCCCGGATCAACTCCCCACTGCCTCCGAGGGAGGCATCCTGGGCTTATATAGGCCCAGACGCCACTTCTAGAAGTCTCGAGCGCGGCTGTGGCCAGTCGCGTCATCCCGCGCCGACCCGAGAAAGGCGCCGGGAGCTCGCGCGACCGCAGGCGGAATAAACACAACTGCCAGGTGTCAGGTTAACGGCGCCGAGACAGAGCACCGCGCGGGGAATGTAAGGGGGAAGCGCCAACCCTTGTAATCTACCAGGCGCGCGCGGCACATCTCATGTTGCGGCGGCAACGTGACGTCAGTGGCCGTGCGGGGCCGCCAGCCAGCTCCGAACCTGCGCGCGTCGCGGCCCTGTTTACGTTTCGTAACATTACAGTACATTAAAAGAGAACTAATCTGAAGTATTTTAAAACACATTTTATAGCACTAAGTATATGTACGGGCATTAGTTTTTCCTTAAACGACATAAATGAGTCTGTAAATACTTTCTACAAACAAACAATAACATTATTGAAATCATTTAAAATTAATATTTAGCAGGAATATTTCCTAAATCCCAGCTTTGGACTTAATTATCGACAAGTAATTTTACTAAAATACTTCCTATCTGGTCAGAATTCACTAAACAGTTAACACTGTTAAGTTTTCGCACACGTTAAAAAGTAAACATGTATGGAACTACAAAGATATTAACCTGAAACATTTTAAAACTAAGTATATGTATATTTGCTTTTGCTTCAAACCACTAAAATGAGTCTGTAAATAATACCTACAAACGAACCTTAACCTAATTGGACTAATTCAAAATTATTATTATATTTTAATGTTATTTAAAAAAGTAAAAAGAAATTTTCCAGTGACGAGATTTGAACCACGTCCCTTTAGGTTAACAAGCGCGCTCTGCTACTGAGCTATTAGGCAAATGGAGACATTTGAAACATAATATGCGTTATACTATTTGTAATGCCAGTGTTATTAGGTATTTTAAAACTTGAGATTTATTTTTACTATGACTATTGCGGTTTACCAAATAAACTCCAGTGTAGTTCCACTATCGTAAAGTTTCATTTGGCACACCAATACGTTTTATATGTTCCCTTATGTTTACAATAGTGACTAACCACGAGTCTAAGTTGCTACACTTGATCCGCCATCTTTGTGTCACATTTCCTTTCACCTACTTCCGTTCCATTTTCACAAAAGTTCTCCTGCCCAATGCCGTATACTGAGAGACTGTTTACACATCAAAAATTGTTAGTAATGGAAAACAAAGATGAATACATAAACGTTTGTTTGTGCAACTGTTACGAAAAAGATGGCCTACTTAGTTTGTGCGTTCTTCTTCAGTTTGTCGTCCAGGTTATCTCTTTAATTTCAACACAGGGTTAGTTTGAGCGTTTTTGTGTTGGCTTCAGAGGGTAGTATTCGAAATTATTTTGCTTCCATAATGTCGTATTTGTGTTAATTATTTTAATTAATTTCAGAATATAACTATCGCTCTTTGTTTATAAAATGTATTTATAATTTAATAACTTATGTATTATTTATTTAATAGTTTTTTTTATAAACTTAAAGGCAAATTTTTATGTCAACACTAGCATGAACTGAGAGCATGTTATCGTATCGTATACACTATTAAATTAATCTTCTGTTAGTTTTCTTTGACAAGAGTTCCTTATTTTTTGTTTATGATTTATAATAAAACTTATAATATTAAAAACCTTAGTTTTCAGGGAGTATTTTTTAATATTTTTTTAGTTCATTATGACATACAAAACAATTAAGAGGCCGTGTCAGTAAATTTTTATTTCCAATATTCTGGTCTAGAAGTTCTCTCTTTTAACAGTGAGATTTAGTGGCTTATTCAACCGAAGTAACTGTAACCGCAGCGCGTGATAAAGCTACTATACCGCCAGATTACTCGACGAAAAATGTATCTGGTTCCTCGACAATCTGAGAGGATGACAATCTGACCGGCGGCTCACTAGGAAATTGCGGATGCAGGGATTCAGAATCAAGAAATCTCACATTTACAACTGTAGTATGAGTCGTATCTAAAAATTTTAATACTTTAAATGTATCGGAATACAATTAATCTTCAAACATGTGGTAATTATTCTTTATCTGGATGTAATATTCCGTGAAAAATAATGGTAGTTGACATTAAAAAGTATACGAAATTCATAGTGTAACGTTTTAAAAGGATAATAACATAAATTCTTATGCTTAGATATTGCATATGCATTACACACAATCTAAATACAATCTCACTTAAGTCAGACTACCTAATTTTTTTACAATGCACCATCATACAGTTTAACAGAGGTAGGAGAACCTCTTATCGATGTTGTTTCAAAGAATCTAAATTTACAAATATTACTATTTATCTTATTATGATATGTATCTTTATGAATAAGAATTTACAAAAAAAAAATGAATTGATTACATTACACTTTAACATTACAAAAGACTAAAACACTAACAAAACTTAGTTTTATATATTGCTGTAGCATATTAGAAGACGAAATAACTCACTAGACTAACATTAAGAGGGCTGTATCACAAATTTACTTTACAGAGGAGAAAATATCTTTTAAAGATATTTCATTACCTCATTGATTACATAATACTGCCGTTGATGTGATCGTAGATATAAAGTATTGAAAAATTAGATTTCATTATGTTTATGTAAATATTTAGAAAACGTTATTGCTTATAGATGCTCATTATTTAAATAATAGAGAATCTTTTACTTTAATGTACTGGACAAACAAAATACTTATAAGTTAATAAGCTTAGTTGAATAACATCTTCAATTTGTATTGAATTCAATGTACAAATTGAAAATCATGTTCAATGAATGCAACTGATTGAATTCAATAAATATTTGATCTTGTGAAACGGCCATAATGGTGATGTAGATAATTATAGATGCTCACATGCATTTTGAGAGTCCTTATAAAGCCTATTACAATTCTATAAGTATACATTAAAATGCTTTTAAAATAGACATGTGTAATATAATTAACACTTGTTTAAATAAGATCATAACAATAAAAAATAAATGAAAATCCTTCAACAGTAAGTTATGTTTTATAAGATTTTAACAAAACACACATACCATAAGAGAATATTAATCATGCCACATAATTCAACACAAAATATTCATTCCAATAGGCGCTACGTAAAAATAACTTCTATTTTTATGCTGATAACTTTGCATTGTTTTATATATATCATTATTTTTAACTTTTAATATTCTCCACACATTAACTGAAATTAAGTATTTTCAGAGCCTTAGCAAATGTTGGTCTGTACCACATACAGTTCGTACGATATCTCTACGTGAAACACATACAGTTCATTATTTGTAATTTTAATTATATTTCCATGAACATAATGAAATTAGTATAGGGCCTAGGTTGTTCACTGTTGAGTACTTCTGAAGTATTTTCATTGTGAGTTAACATACATACCAAATGCCATTCTTCCAGCAAAGTTACAAAGAAGACAACAAGATAATATATGTATAATATATATAATATGTATAATATATATAATATGTATGTAGTACCATATTTTAAACCCCTATTAAATGCATAATAACTCAATCTCTTTTCTGGACTATTAAGTAATAGTTTTTGATTACTGTTATTTGTAACTTAAATAAAATGACAACTAACAAATTAGTAAAATATATAATTACGTGCGATATAGTGTGACAGTTTTACTTGGACGGCAAACGAATATAATAAAATGTCTATGACAATGTTAACTTTACTCATTATTATGGAAAGAAACAAAATGGGCAGATAAGCATATTCTACGCTGACATTTAAAAATGCTCAATTCAAAATGAACATTTCTTCCCGATGACAAACAAAAAAGTTGTATGGTCGCGAATAATACATTCGTATGGCGTCACATCAGCGGAATATTCCCTTGGCATAAATGTGTGAAGTCTGTGACACAAAAACAAATGAACGAACAGCTTTTTTTTTTTATCGGATGTGCAATCGGAGACCCTTGGGGTGGTTGAAGAGTGTCAGGTCGGTCGCCAGACCAGATAGTGAAAGCTCAGGGGCTTAGGATAGAAAAGGCCTATCTCCAAATTATTAAGTATAAATGTTGTCATGAAATAGTTAAAGACTTGATTACAACCAGGTTTTTAAACCCATCATGATCATGAAGACACTGATCGGAAGGTAATGTACAATACATTTCAATGGCCTTTTCAGTTTTTGCTAAATAATTATAAATATAAGCAAAATTCCACTGTATCTGGACAAATCAAAATATTGATTATATTTTTTTCATCACAGAAATAATATATGATATGATAACTAAATTTGAAAAAAGCGGTTATGTTAAATGTATTGTATACTTTCAGTAGGCAAAATTTCTGGCCCCTACCTCTTATAGACTTTGAGAAAAACTGCCTTTTAAAATAACATTGATATAGATAGGAGCGCAAATTTGTGACACGGCCTCTTAAGCAATACTTGTCAAAGGGTATACAAAAACGATAAATTAAAGTCAATACTTCACAGTTATATTCTCTTAGTTCAAGCAGGAGTTGGCATAAAATGTACACTTTACGGTACTAAAAACCATTTAATAATAAGTTTTAAATTTTTAAAACACTTTATTATTACTTAACGATTGTTATATTATGTAAAAAAAAAATATGAGCAAATACCCGAAATTATTGGAGCAAAATAATTTAGGATACTACGCCCTTTAAGGTTTTTATTTTCTGTATTACCTGTTCCTTTTTAATTGCATAATCGTTGTCAGCCTTTTTTGTTCGTCTGGGCTGTCATTTATTGTCACAAAATTCTTTCCACGGAATTACCGTTGTTTTCTAAGTACTTTACATTTGACTAGAGCTGATATTGAGTTGTCCTCTGTGTGCTTATGTACTCTTGAGGTGATTTTTTTTTCTTTGAAAACAGTCAGCGTAATGCAGCAATGTTATTTGTCCAAGATACAATATGTTAAATCTACCTTCCACATTGCAAGAATAATTTAAAGAACATATAGAACAGTTTTACTGCCCCCGCGAAAATGCAATTTACCAAGAACTGTTTTGTTTCCTTTCTCTACTAATTTTTACTCAGTGTAACACTTAGGTGTAAAACATTACATTTTACATTTTCAAACAGATATTTGTTTTGGACGCTAAAAAAAATGTTTCAGTTTATCCAAGAGAAAGTCGAGACGAAAGCGTAGGGACAGATAAAGAAGAAAAAACATATGGGCAGGTTTTTGGGAGAAAGCAAAACAAAAAAAAAAGGAAGTTATTCTGGCGCCGTATTGAAATTCATCACACGGCCTTTGTTCACGTGAGCAAATATTGACACTGGAAACTCGCCTCCCCCTCCCTCCCTCAAACCCTTCTCCCCCCGCGCGTATGTTCCCGAGGGAGCTACCGGGAATGTTGAGTGGTAGCGAGGGGAGGAATTGCGCGCGCGGCAAATGAAACGCAGTCGCTTTACGGAACGCAGTTTCGCGAGGCCGATTACAAAAGTCGCTCGGAGCGCGACTACGTATTTATTCCGCGTTTTACCTTCTCTCTCTCTCTCTCTCTCTCTCTCTCTCTCTCTCTCGCTATCTGTCTCTTTCTCTCTCTTTCATTCTCTCAGCCACACGTGCTGAGGTTTCTGATTGCGCTCGACACCGAATTCATTTACAACCCTTCTCCCTCTCACTCACCTCCAAGTTGACGTTCACATCCTCAGATAAGGGCCAAGAACGTACCTAAGGTCTCTTCTATTCATCCGCCCGCTTTTGATCGGAACGTCGCGCCGTCAAACTACATCGGATGTAATGACGCCTTTTATTCTCTACGGAGCGTACTTTTCCAAACTTGGCGTTTCGTAAACCGGTACGCTCGTATAGTTACGATGCGCAAGAGTTGAAGCATTTCCCGAGAGCGTTGTGTTGCATGGAAAGTTTTATTCTCGCAGGGTTGCCAACCCTGGAACTCCCTTTACAGTTTTCAGTTGCTTGTTGTTAGGGGTTGACTTGCATCGAGAAGTAATTCTGTGTAAAATGAGTGATTTTCATGGTGAACGTTTTACTGAAGAGATAAAGTTGAGGCCGTGTGTTTGGAATGCGGTCTCTGAAGACTTTGAAGACAAGGAACTTAACAAGCAGCTGCACTGTGAACCACCACAGCTGCCAAAAGGTTTCGCGCATGCAAACGAAGTGAATAAAAGCTAAAGGTCAAAGTGTAGGCGAATGTAACTAAAGCGTAGACAAAAGTACCTAAAGTCGAGCGCATTTTGAATCTGCCAGTTTTAGCCCGGAACCAGGTTTTATCTGTCGCTGGGTTAGATCCGTCTGTGTTTAGACAATCCTGTATTGGCATCGAGCCATAGTAATACGCTCAATAAACAGAGAGTTTATTGGATTCGAATAAACAGTTCGTTTTACTTTTCATCAATGAATGAACTAACCAATATTTACACTGTTTTTTTTTTGTAAATGAAACAGAAATATTGGTGCTAAATTACAGATATTTGTTAATTTGTATGTTTCCATGAAAACAACTGTATCACTACAAAATAGTGTTCGCAGTAATACTGGTTCAGATTCTTGCCCGGTCATTTATGCTTTGTGTTGTCCCAATAACTCTAGTAGTTACAAAGTTATTTGTAAACCGTTCACTATGAATAGCTTTCCGGTATTAACTGTGCATACAATATGCATAATAAAACAAAATAAAGTCAATTTGTTGAATATTTTATTATATTTCCAATGGTTTAAATAAATTTTATCATTATACAAAATATCAATATATATTTACAATTATTATATATTGCTCGTTGCATAATTGGACACTCGTATACTTGCTCACTTGATTACTTGCACACTTGACAATTTGCTTTTTTTAAACGTTTCTTACTTGCACACTTTTATACTTGCCTACTTTACACTTACATAACTGCATACTTTCACACTTGCTTACTTATGCAATAGCATAATTTATCACTCGCATACTTGTATATATTTGTTTGATCTGCAACCTCAGATAAAGATAATTATGTTTTCCTATACCAAATAGTATAATAAGCAAGACGTTTCGCTTCTGTCACACGTGGACTCCACGCACATATTAATTTTATTTTTAAAACTATGGCGGGAAACATAAATTGTTTTATGCTTTACTTCAATTAATAACATATTTGTTGGACTGGGTGATTAGGGAGAGTGGAAGAGGTAGATGGCTGGTTCAAATAAAGAGAACATTATTACATTGAGATAAGACCACCCAAAGTCTCAGATGATACTAAACCTGTAGTGATCTCATACGGGATACTTGGATAATTCCCTACACATAAGTTTCAATCGAACCAAGTTTTCTATGGGAAATCATTTCAATACGGGCAGTCGCGGTGCCAGTTGGGCTGCGAACCGACTGTACTCTGCGTTAAAGCGCCTCAACTCCGGCCCGCTTAGCTGAAGGTGCTGTCGAAAGCGAAATACGAGGACGGGAAAGGAAGGCAGAAATGAAGGAAGGAAGGAAGGAAGGAAGGAAGGAAGGAAGTAAGGAAGGAAGGGGGAAGCCAAACTGTCGACATCACACATCGCCTCTTTGCGACGGGATTTGAAAAGCCCCGCGGCGAAGTGGCCAGACAACGAAAATGTGCTTCCGGGCGTTGTGCTCAAAGAGATGCTTCGGCCTTATCCGTCTTTCTCTACCTGTCTCTTCCCTTTCGCTGTCTCTCTCTCTCTCTCTCTCTAACTCTCTCTACGCTCATCACAACACACTTCTCACCTTCCGCCGGTTGAACGCTCTCCTGGAGTAATTGCTTCCGAGCGGAGGCCCTTCTTCGAGAATCTGCGAACTTCTCCCCGCCGACAGCGCCTCTGCCGGAGCGCGCGGACAAACAAACAAACACTCGCGCACGGACGTGGCCATTGTCCGTCGAACCCGGACACTCCGCAAGGCCGCTAATTTAGCGGCCGTTAGAGTCGCCTCTCTCTGCACACATTTTTTTTTCTGAAAATGAAATTGGAACAATGATGCAAAATTACAGGTATTTGTAAACGTGTACATTTACACGAAAACGACTGTATCGCCACAAAAATAAATGTGTTCGCAGTACGACTGGGTTCGGATTCTTGCCCGGGTTGTAACAGTAATTACCTAGATTAGTTTAAGTTAACCATTCCTTGAATAGCTTTCCAGTATTACTTGGGAACATCAATAAGCATAATCAACAATATAAAGTCCGATTGTGAGGCAATTTTCGTAATGGCGACAAGAAATATTCAGTAACGTTTCCTTAAACGTATTTAAAATATGTATGCAAAAATAACCACAGCACTATCTATATTATTATAAAACTGTAGTTTGTTTATTTGTTCGACGTTGACGCAAAAATTACTGGACCGATTTTGATGAAACCTTTTTGTGTTCAAAAGATTATGATAAGAAGCAAAAACTGGTGTATACTTTATCTCCTTACAATCACGGGAGCCGGAGATATATAAGAATAAAACCACTTTTATCGACAACCAAGCGCAACAAATATAAGGTGATCTCACATTTCCAGTTCAATCATATTAAAAGGGGGTCAGTTTTGAGTACCCATTGCCCTAGATGACACGTGAGTGGAACTGTAACATACCCAAAATAATTAGCAAGTTTTTATGAAATTTCACCATTTCATTGATGATGATTTCTTCGTTTCCATGGCTACGGGCTTTTGCATTGTTGATGTCTTCTGCGTACCCATGGTTACGGGCTTTTGCAACGACAGTGGCGTACAAGCAGGGAGGGGCATGTACAATGAGCAGTGCGAGTGTGTTCTGCCTGAAGACTGCCAGCACGTGTGAAGCACGGCTACTCCGGATAGTGTTGTATAAATGTACGATATCTTCCTTATAGTATTACAAAATATTTATTGGAAACTGGTTTCCACAGGAAATACGATACACGCGGACGGACAATGGGCCTTCCGGCTACGAACTGATATTGAAGCTCTGAAGATGCAGCAGGTGGTCTTATGGAGAACTAGAAATGCTTTCTCCTTGAATAATTTCACGGCAAATTGTGATTTATCACCCCTGTTATTTGTGCATGAAAATATAAACCGCACTTACAAGACTTCGACTCACTATTAAGTTTTTTACGTTCTTTGAACTAATTATCCTTTCATTTGGGACAAATGGATTTAAAACCTTTCTTTTTTTAAGTGAATCATCTTTGGGCGCGATGGGAGTAAAATTACAAGGCCGAATTTTAATGCAACGTTTTCGTGAAAAATTGATTTTGTTTTCCTAACCTAACTAATTACTAAGTGTATTTGGGAGGGGTCTGGGTAGGGAAGACTCTAAGTGCGTCTCAGGCCGAAACCTATACGCTCTAAGCATGCAGGTTATGAACCATGCAAGAGAGGAAGCATGCATCATGTGCTAGGAGGGGATTGGCCAGCCATGGCAACGTTTTAGCCATGACAAATACGGCAATGTCTTCTCTTGCAGACGGCCGCCAATCACAAGGAAGAAACCAGCTGTCTCAGGTACGCTATATTGCTAGAAATTTTTCGCAAAAAATGCCTGCCCCTACTGATGAATTTTTTATTACTTTAGGCTGGATTCCGAGTACACATCCCACTGTCTCAGCTATGCATCAGCAGAAATGACGCACAAGTCTTTTTTTCTTGTGGTTTTATCGCTCAGATTTTTTCGCCCTTCATAATACGTCGCGTGAAATGAGGTTATGGAACAAAAAAAGAAAGAAAGTGTCTCTTTTAACGTGGTGGTGTGAGGACGGGCTGTGATTGGCGCATCGAGGCGTCGACGTATCCCGCGCTATGAAGCACGCACGTAATTAGACCGCATTTACGCTGCGCTTTTTTTTTTCATTGGTGTCAAAGGGCTGGGGAAAATTAGTTTGGTGTGTGTGTGTGTGTGTGTGTTTGGGAAGTTTCGCAGTGGGATGGGAGAAGTGGGCGGATCAGTGGAGTGGGGATAGAATGCTAATGATGTGAGATTGACAGCCGTTGATTACCGCCTTCTCTCCCCCCTCTTTTTTCCCCGTCAAATACGGGTGTGTTCGCCCTGACGACCCCCCCTCCCCCGGCCAAACTGTTTCCCGGGCATCGTGTCTACCGGCCCTCGGAGTTCCCAATGACCTTGTTTACGAAGATAGTGTCCATGGAGTCATAGAATATATATATATATATATTGCACAGATATATTATTGTATCCAGTGCACGGGAGCATTATTGTTTCACAAAGTTTGAATTAAGCTATATTATGTAATATGTGAAGTTTACATTTACACGCAATTGCATCATTATTATTATTACTAACTGGAGTTACCCTCGTTTCACTCAGACAAAGCCAGCCAGCTCCTATCAAATGAGAATTTAAAAATTAACTTTTCAATACAGAAATTATAAAGCTAAACTGAATAATCATGTTCTCATACAGTTGTATTTACCTTAGAAAGAATTTTTTTTAATAATTTCACAGTATTTCGTACTTAATTTACTAACATATTCTATTACAATAATTACTTATTGTCCATAACCATCTGGAACATTATAGAACAATCTCGAACATTCCAGAACCGGAAGAGCCTTTCAAGGTCCCGAACCTTTCTGGGAAATTCTAGAACATTTCCGAACATCCTGAAACATTCTAGAACATTCTCGAGCAATAATAAAATTTATAGAACATACTGGACCATTATAGAACATTCTCAAACTTTCCGTAAGATTCTATAACATTCTGCAACATTCTAAAACATTCAGGAACATTCTGGCCAGTCTCGGCCACTTCGACATTCGATTCCCAGCTGCTTCAACCGACTTACAATAACAAGTCCATTGGTATGATGCCCTCTTTTGACACGTATATCTTTGAACCTAACCCCTGAAGTTAAAAACGAGAACCTTCTTCATGTATGGGGGATGGAGGACTACCACACCATACAACCCCTATGGGGCTGCGACGGTGGGTTGCGGAGTTTTAGCGGCACGCATAGACAAAACACGCTTAAATTTACTATTAATATATAGCCTATATTATAAATACGCTCATCACTGACTCACAGACTGATCTGTAATGCTGCAAGAATTATGTTTTCATGCTCTTTCATTACTCTTTACTCTTTGCTCTCCTGTTCCTCCTAGCATTGCTATCGAGTCCTTGGATCAAATATAATATGCATGGGGGCACAGCGTCATATTTTTACAGGGCCGATAGTTTAAGCTTTCTTCAGTAATAAAGTAGCGAGCCGTTGCTTAGTTTGCCAGTTTTGGCCGCGTATATCTGTTTAATAAATTTCAAAATTGTATGCCTCCACTTGAAAATATGAATCTACCAACTACTGTTGTGTCAATTTTCCAGCGTTAATGATACTATGAAATTGATCGCGAATAGATGTTAAGGCACATTAGAATTATATAATGTTAATGTTGTTGCCAGCTCTAGTCAATTGAGTACCTTAATACAAATCGCACTGCCAACAAAGTTGCCATCCTGGTGTGTATTGAATAGAATCCACAGCAAGAAAGATTATTTAATGACCAGAGTCAATTAACACGCATTGTAGTTTTTCAAGAGGTTATTCATTAAAAACAATTGTTTTGTCATATATGTTTTATCATTTCATGTTTTGCACAATATTAAAAAAAAAAATAATTTTTAATCAATACTTCGTGCATATTAAATTAAAGTGTTTGTTATATTCATCATTTTTCAACGGGTGCCTTAGGCACCATACAACTAACTAGTGTGTGTGTATGTGTGTGTGCGTGTGAGTGCTTGCGTGCGTGTGCACATATATAAAGAGAACTGAAAGTGCTTCCCATACCTCAGATTGTTAAAACAAAATTGGACTTAAAAGTTGATCATTATATTAAAAAAAATTGTTTTGGTTATGTAAACAGAAGTTATAATTCTACTGCATCTCATTTCAATGCTTATAAATAATCTTTAAAACAGTCGCCGTGGTCTCTAAGGTACGTCTGCCCAATTCTAATCTTCCACTTGCAAAGAATAGTTTTTTTTTGACGTGACAACGTCTAATAAATCGATGAACGCCGGCTGCACGCACGAAGAAGTGTCCCTTTACGCACATTGTCCCGTTACGCTGTGTCCCGTTACGCTCATTGTACGCTTGCTCCGCATCTATCTCTCTTCCACTCGATTGGAACCACCATCGATTTGACTTTTTCGAGGCACATTAAACTTGAAACACTCCCATTCGTTTCCTACTTTTCCTATCATCGTCCTATCCTTAACAGAATAACACAGTTTGGAAGAATTTAAATAAATAGCAAACATGTATAAAAGTTATAGTTGAAATAATCTCTTCGTTAAAGTAATAAACATGTTTGAATTAATGAGTGCAAATAAAAGTAAATTTATTAATTAAATTGTAGATTTCATTTCACCCCTTCTTTGTATCCATACAAAATAGTGATAATACAATAAAAATGATTCAATTTCATTCATAAAAGTATGCAATCATTTCATCAATGCTTTTTTTTGACGTCACGTTAAACTATCGTCCGTAAACAGACTTTACAGACAACCAATTTTTTTGCGAGCACTGGTAACACGATAGACGGAACAGCAGTGGCGGAAGGATTCGTGGAACTGTCTAAATTGAGAACAGTTCCGCGCCTAACAGTCGACGTGCACTCCGAGATGCCGGGTGCACTTGTGAAGTGGACCGCGCACGTACTCTCCAAGGTCGTGGGTTGCGGGACTGGTAACTCTGAATACTCTCCAGCGCGAGGGCTGACGCTCTCTTAATTTTTTTAAAAGCAACTAAAACGCACGAAATAATTTATTCTAGCCCAATACACAGAGTTATAACCCCATACAGATTGTCCTGAAAATGTGCGAGTGTGAATTTTTAATACCTATGAAAATATTTGTAAGATTTAAAACTATAAACACGGGGCGTATGCAATAGATAATTGATGCACGAATAGTTCACCTGAGTCATTAACAATTTTATTGCCCTGCAAATGATATGAACCGTTTTGAGAGTTTTCTCAACGACAGTTACTTCTTACACTTCTTACTATCATCTACTGCATGCGCCCACATTTTTTTTTGTTTCAAATCTTGCAAGCATTTTCATGGCTATTAAAAATTCACAATCACAAATTTTCATGGCAATATGTATAATATTATAAATCTGTGTAGGGCTAGGATAAATTATTTTAGACTTTTAAGTCCGTTTTAAAAACGTGATACATAAAATAAATATTTATTTAAATAATGAGTTTCTGAATTCTTGTCTTGTGTGTGAATTGTAATCCAGTTCTGAGCTATGTTTAAAGTTTCAGGTTCTAGCTCATCGGGAAGTTAGTTTTAAATCGTTTGTAACCTTTTTACCGAATACACAAACAAACAGACAGACAAAATAGCGTGTTTATAAAAAAATTATAAAATATATTTTTTTTGGAATCCGTGCTGAAATCAGTCTAAGTTCCAGCCACCTTCAGTGCAAAACGTTCTAAATTTTAACCCTGAGGGTTGGTGAACTGTTTTTTTTTTATGTTAACTGTAAGGTAGATGTAGTTCCGTTAAAAACTGCCTCTTCGCTTGTAAAATAGTTACCGATATTTCTCTTCAAACAGTATTTAAAAACAGTTTTATTTATTTCTCCTATAATTGTTTCTTTGCTATACGTTTTTTAAACTGATCATTCTAATACAACTTTAAAAAATCTGATACTTTTATATAAAAACACCATTTCTGGTGTACACTGTACATAGAGAAAACTCAAGATCGGAGTTGTGTTCTTTCTAAGGCAAAAGACTTTTGAGGTTTCTCGAAATCCTAATTTTTGAATTTTTAAGGAAGAAAACGATAAATTTTTCCTCAAAACAGTAATTTTTGAGTCATTTTGAGTCATTATTGAGGAATGTTTAGTCCAAAATGGCCGCCGTGACATCAACGGAGACGTAGGTTCCACGGCAGCAGAAACCGCCACAAACCACACCCTGAACCCTGTGCCAGATAATACTTATATATACTACAGACAACTATGGGATTTTAGTGGCAACCATAATATTATAAGGCAGTGAAATGAAGATAGAGGTGTAATGCAAGTCCTTTGAGTGCTTTCAAGAATCTCTATCGGGTGTTTCATATCTAAAGTTTGATCTGAAAACACGCATTTTTAGCCATTTTCACTCTTTTGAAAATACTATTTGAAACAGAAATACGGATACAGAACTACTCATCCACTCTCAGAGTATTCATCGATGATCTTCGTAAACTGACCCCACTCTGGTATCTTGTGCAGTTTTCTCTTCGCTTGGTTTCTTCTGAAGCCCTGCACAACACCGCATGTGCCCAGGTATGGGCGGGGCTCTTAACCAGTATAAGTTAAAAATATTTATAAATCTTAGAAATTGTACAACATTTTTACACAAACGTACATGATCATAAATAGGCAAAACGCTTCTCTTTAAAACTTCGTTTTTAGGGAAGCAATTGTGAGATGTATGATGTATGTATGATGTATGATGTATACATTAACTAACATATATGAACAATTGGTTGACTCCATTAGGATTCAGAAAATGCAATACAATAAAAGAAAATCACGTAGGCCTACTTACCTTCTAGAAAAAATATATTTACAAAGGTGTAATTTATGTGCAGTTCTATAGTAAAGACTTAATTCCGGTAAGTAAAATATAATTTCTGTACTTGGATAATACTTATTAATAGATATAATTTTACGAATAAAATGTTTTTTTCACTTTCAGATGTTAATTTGAAAGATTTCGCAAACATAAAATAACAAAATAATGTCAGACATAGTTGATTATGTAATATTCCTGTGCACTCGTGCGTTTAGTTTTCGTTACAGTTAAGTGCTTCAAATTATTCCCCTGGAAGTGCTCCTTCAAACGATTATCATCGTCTTTCTGCCAACAACAACAACGCTCGCAGCTTGTTCTAGAAACAAACGGAGCGGGTTGCACCTGATTACCAAGTTGTACTCATGTTTGCCGTTTCGTTTATTCCGCACACAGGGAGGCTGGAACAACCATGCCAGGGTACGCTGGGCGTGCGAGACAGTCATTCGTAGAGACCTGCAAAGTTCGCGGATTCATTGACCTCTAGCATAGACTCCACAGTCCTTTAAATACTCGCGGAAATGACACCTGTTCATTGGCTACTGACGCGTGAGACGTCTCAACTAGGCTGTCCGTAATTCGGTACTTTCTTGGTTTAGTGTTTCCCATTGGCTCACAGTTCCCCGGATAAAATGTGGGCCAATCGCAGAAGCGGTACGAAGGTATAGTTGTTTTGATGCTAGCCTATCGCGAAATGAATCCGTGAATTTGGCATGTCTCTAGTCATTCGTGATGCTACTGGGCAAAACCACAGCATGGCGGCTTCCTGGGCCAATGGTCGCCTCCAGAACATTTCCGCGTGCTTCTCTAAACATTACTGCCGACAAACACTGGCTACGTCTGAATAAAACCGTGCATGCTTTGCGTTTTTATTTTTTTAGGATACCTTTAAACTTCTTTACCTCATTAACGACATGCCTTGTTTTTAGGTTCAGTTTTTAATATTTCTTAAACATCAAATTACGTTTATTGTTAGGAGTATGCGAATACAGTTCCGGAAAATGATAGCCCAATTTATTAACTGCAGTTTTATTTATCGTCTAATTTTTTTATACTGTTAGTTAAATTACAAAAAATTTTAATCTGTGTCCACAAATTGAATCGCACTTCGTCAAGTCCACTATTTACTCTTTCACCGCGGGAACTCGGTTAGACCGTCTCTCTCCCTACTGTTCGTGTCTTATCGCGAACCTTGGTGCCAACACACTGCTCCGCGCTTTTTATTGGTCCACCGCACACATACACACACACACGCGCGTGCCAGGTACTCCGGTCCCCGATGATCCAACATTCGCACACGAAGCCCTCGAAGTCCGCTTTCGCTCGCCAAGGGGTCACTCGCCCTCTTCACTCCACCGCCCTCGCTCGTCAACCTCCTAGTTCACGTACCTGCCTATGGAAGCGCTTCAGGGGGATTGTCCAACAATAGGAGGGAATGGATAGCCCTCCATCCCGAGCGTCAGTGTGGAAATACGCGTTGGGCACATCATGTGGTAGGTCCAGCCACTTGAGCACAGTGGACCGGACCGCAACATCAAGCCTATTCAACGAACTGATGGTCGTTCCTCCAAGCACTAGCATGTGATAGAGGCCAGGCAAAACCACCGTTCGTAAGGCGTAAAGCCTTTGCTGAGGTTTCAAGGGAGCCCTGCGAAGCTTTTCCAATTCATCCTTCAGCCGACCGAGGGGGGTCAATCTTCAGCCGACCTTCGGGAGAGAAAGGAACTCCCAGATATTTCCATTGATCTGACCTCTTTAGTGCCTGAATAGGTTGGCAGCCACTCCCTTAGAAGGGTTGCGTCGTCAGAATCCCCAACCTAACACTGGAACCTGCTAGAACAATGGCGTCCTAGATGCGCCACTTCACGCTCTGGGGACGCGTCGAGATTCTCGGAAGGGACATAGCGGCGCCGCTGCTGATCGGTGGGACAGGCGCTGCCTTTTTCCGGGGTCTCCCCTGGGCCCCGCTGGCCGACACCACGGGCTGACTGGCCTACCTTGTAGCTGGCCGCGTCGTAACATTACTATATACTACATGCGGTACCCGGCGTGGCCCGGGCTTGACACATCACAATATAATGAACGTCACTGCCGAGTTACAAGTGTGTAGGACATACACTTGAAAAAACGGGAAATTTTGATTTTAAAGACCCATTGATTGCACAATCTCGGCGCATCAAGGCTATACGCATCAGCAAAACCGGGACGCCAATCTTCAGCTTCATTTTGTGGGACTTCAGTTAACCCCTAGGCAAAACTTGACGGACGCACCAAACGATAGCACGTTACAAATTCAAGGCAAACTCCATATATTTACGAAGGTCTTAACTAAACTGTTATTAGCGCCTTTAGTTGGCTAGCAGCGGCTTCACCAAGCGGATGGGTTTCGCCAAGGAGAAGGATAGGAAGTTGCCAGACCTTATTATATGATAGTGTGGCGGACAGAGATGCGACATAAACTCACTCTTTTTGTGTCCATGACCTAGCTCCTATGATTTTCTATTATGAAAATGATTTTTCCCCTTTTTTCAATTCCTTAGGAATGGAGTTTCATGATTATATGTAATCTATGTCACACTCCCGCCCATAAACTATCTATATGCAAACAATCATGTCGATCCATTGCTACGTGAAAAGACAAACTGACAAACACACTTTCGCATTTATAATATTAGTAGGGACTACACGAGTGCTTCATTGTTGTGTGTGGGAATTTCGAAATTCTTGAAAATTATTTTTATTTACGTTAGCTTAGTTAGACTTACTTTGCTTTGTTACAAGTTTCACTACATAAATGGGTGAATTTTTTTAACAACAAATAAAAATGAAATTTTTAAAAGTGGTGGCATGGACGTCCGTAATGAACCCAGAAAGTCAACTTCCGTGGCGCGGTTGGACGCACGCCAGCTTCCGGTGTGAGAGATTCTGGGTTCAAGCCCCTGGAAGACATGGGTGTAATTTCGTATTGACGAAACTCATCTCTGAAAAAATGATAAAATGATATTAATTATCAACAATTCAAACACAAGAATTAACGGCAAAAGGTTAAAATTATTCGGAATATTACGAGTTGGAATTCCTGTTCATACATTTTCCGCGTTGTTTTGCCGGAATAACTCTAGATAAATTACAGGATTGTTCTTTGCTATAGGCAACAACCAACTTCTTTTCTTATTGTTCTGACTTGCAATGAGTCAATCTGTAATGACTATGTTCAAAGAGACATGAATTCAATTCTTGTCTACCCGTGATAAAAATAAAATGTAATTATTGAAATCACTGGTATGTATTTAAATTTATTTAAAACATTTGTGTCTAACATCAAAAATGGAATCTCTTGAAATTTTAGGACGATAGTGCATTTTTCTATTTTTACATACAGTCAATAATTATTCTACTAAATGTTTTGCTTTATGTTGAAAGTGTGATTTCCTCGCAAGCAGAAAAAACAGCACTGTAATGAAGTTTTAAAGTAAATTTAGCCACCTCCTCAGACTATTAAAAAAATAGTTTTAAAAACTAAAAAACACGGTTTTATAGAAAACCCAACTAAAAAATAGAAAATTGATTTTAATAAATTTGAATTAAACATATTTTAAATAAAAAAATGTATTTTATTGTAAAAAAACGTGAAGTGCTTTTTAAGATATTATCAAAATGATAATCCTTCTACTCATATCTGTCAATAAAATATTTATAACTATTGACTCCATACACCCCACGCTTTTTTGTTTACAATAAAATACATTTTTTTTATTTACACTATTCTTAATTCAAATGTACTAAAATTTATTTTCTATTTGTTAGTTGGATTCTCTGTAAAAGCGTTTTTAAGTTTTTTTAATGTTATTTATTTTTCATTTTTTAGTTGGTTTTTCTATAAAAGCGTGTTTTTTAGTTTTTTAAAACTATTATTCATTTTTCATTTTTCAGTCGGATTTTCTATAAAAGCGTGTTTTTTAGTTTTGTTTAACTATTATTTATCTTTCATTTTTTAGTTGGGTTTTCTTTATTACATTAATTTACTATGAAAGTGCTTTAAAAATATATATTCGATATAGCGTGTTGAAGAACGATAGTACACAATATTTTCAATATCCTACTATGAAAATTAATGATTTTCAATAAAATTGGGAAGTCATTGATGTTTATTCTAAGTCAGAAACTTATCCGAGAAATGAGCAATTTGGGCGCCTGCTGCCTCCCTTGGATGAGATAGCCGGTTCTCAAGATCCCTCTCCGAAAATTGCATCTTATTCAAAGTCGGTAACTTATCCGAGAAATTGGTGATCGGCGCGCCTGGTAGTTTTCCTTCTTGGTCTTGGCGCAAAGACACTAGGTACCAGTTTTAGGAAAACAAAAAATCGCTAATCCTGATTATCCTAGAAAGGATAACTGTTTAAAATATTGAATTGTCATCGGTCCTTGATAAGTATGCCAAATTTAAAGTTAATCTAACGTTTTGAAGGGGGTCAAATTCATGTTCAAAGTTCCTGTTATATATGTACTACTATACATAAGTATGAAGCTAATAAAAGCGTGTTAAAAAGAGTGCTAATTAATAATATGGAAATTACAAAATAAATTTTAATTGTTCACCTATACACCAATACCATAGCTCAATATTTTTATAATTATAAGATTTTAAGATTATTATATATTATGAGATTATTATATTTGAATATTTTTTTCACAAACGACCGTTAAAAATTATTATCATCATCCCGAATAAAAACCTTCATAAATTTAAGATCCTACCAACACTGTCGTTTGTGATTCCACAAGCAAATATAGCTAAAAACGATTTTTACTTAACTAGCAAAAGTAAAACCAAATTGCATTGTATCCAAATATTAAAGACCACTACGAATAAGCTGGCCAAGAAACAGTTAAAACAAAGACTTGAAATAGAAAAACGAAATAAAATTTACGATACAAGTGAAGCAAGGATAATGCATTTGGTTCGTAACTTCGTAAAGAAATTCGCATCTGAAATTTTTATTAAAGGCAGCGGCAGTGGTTTTCCTAACGATAACTATTTATCTTTCGCTTGGATAGATTTTAGGCGAATGAATATCTGCGGACATTAAAGTAAGTATTTGGTTTCAACCGTATTCTGGTGGGACTTGAACAGAATGTGGGAAGGAGATAAAGCAAACTTTCGACATGTGTATAAATAATAGCTCTTCTGTAATTAAATGTCCCGTCGAAAGAATGAATGATATCGTTCGAATGAATTGTTAACACAATTTCTGCGAGTGCATATGCGGTAGGTTTTATTCGGTTCGAAAGAGCTGCAATATATCAAAAACAAAGCAAAAGAGATTAGAATGAAGCAACTACTCCATATATAATAGCAATATATAACGTTAGTCAAGTAAATTATACAAAACTGCTAGTGGTATGTGCTTGAGAGATTATTGCCTGCCTCCCGTATAGGGCTATTTCATCTTTCGCTCCCAGATTCGAGACCGAAAAAAAATTACACTTCGCCTACCACACTAAACAATTTTTTATACATTATTGAAATCATTTTGACAAAATTCACAAAAATATATTTTCTCCAGTACTATACATAACTTTTCCACGTTTAAAATGCCAACAGAAAAATTAAAGTTTTCAAGCGAATGACGCATCTAGATTGTAAGTTTTAAATACATGTTTTAATAGAATGGTTTTTGAAATATGTACTGTACGCATTTTGGCATTTTATTTCCTGGTATCGTAGTGTACGAATAAGTCGTTAAAAAAGAAAATAAATTACTATTCTTGACGCCTTCAGATGTCACAAAGGTATTGTGATAGCGCTAAATAAATAGTAGAAAGAGAAAGATGTTTCTTTATAGCTATAGAAGGGTCTCTTTTTTTTATCAGAATGACCTCCACTCAATTCTACAAAAATTAATCAGTGCCTATTACCCATTGGCTGCTACTACATTTTACCTTCCGGCTGGATCGCATGTGATCAGGTAATTTGAATTTTGTAACGTTACTACCCCATAAAAGTTTCATATAGTAATTTCATTTCGTATGCACTCCACGCATTTATGGCATGTTTTATATGCACGTAAAATTGATGTGTGCATGACAAAAGATAGTTTGAACTGATTCACCATTTAAGATTCAAAAGTAAAAATTTCACACGAAATTATTTGATTCAACATGGCGTCGAATATATGTTGTTTCTCTAAAGTATGACAAGCGCTGCGCTATCTATACATTTCAATGTTAACTAAGGACTGTCAAAATTTTAAAGCGTAGTTTTTAAGTTGTAATTATTTCTGTTTATGACTCTAAATCATAACAGAAAGTATTAAAGGAGATTTGTACTTTTATGAAGTTTTGTTTGGCACACTAATATGCTTAATAAATCTCCTATGTTCGCTAAAGTTAATTAATACGGATGAATCACGCGAGTCCATCATCTTATCGAAATTTCTGAGGTTTCCACAGATGGCAGCACCGTATTTTGGGACACATTTCTGTTCCGATCACGAAATTATACGTACCAAATCCCGTATACCCAAAACTAATATGTTTACGCGTAAAACAAAAGTTTTATGGTCTTTAAACTTCTACGTGGCAGCCAGCGTTCAGAAGTTTAACCCATAAACCGTTTTAAAGTACGCTAACTAAAATTAAATCACCAAGGTAAGACATGGAAAATCGCACAATGAATTTTTTTCCCGTGTATTGCACTACCAAGTACGCATTAGGATCGCCTTACTTATGCGTTACTTCATCAACATTACTTGCAAGAAGTCTGGCAGAAACATTCTTCAAGTAGACACTACCGCACGGTTTAAACGATAATGCAGTCGGTGTGTATTTACGTGAAAAATGCATACATAACATTTCCAGCTAAACTGACACCTAGGTACGTCGTATATCGTTGGAAAGGAGCACAGCACAAATATATTTAATTTTAAGTTGTTTTTTTTAACTTGCTTCTTGTAAATGTTTTTGCCATAAACCACGAACGAAAATATTCTCCAGGAATGTTTAACCTAAAGCAAGTACTGTATATCTGGCTAGCTAACGGAAGCTTTATGCTTAGCACAGCTATGAATTTCTTTTTAAATTCACGTAAGTGTTGCGTTAAATATAGTCATGCATCTGACATAAATCCGGGGAAAGTGAAAATGGAAGGCCCCCATGAAATCAAATAACTCCTCACTTTGGAGGCCCGCCTGCGCTTGCAAAATTGGAACTGTGAAACGGGATTAATAAACATTATCCCCCCCCCCCTCTTTTTAACACTAAAGGCACAGACCTTCGCCCCTGGCCATATTATGCAATTCTAAAAAAAAATTAATACCTTAAAATTTAGATTAAATAAATGGTGATAGGTAACAATTTTATCTTAAAATGGTAGTGGTAATAGCAGAGTATTAGTGCTAAAGGAATTTAAATTGAAGTTTTCCATTACCCAACACAAATCAGCTTGCTGTGTTTGTCTCGCTCACGCATGCAGTATCTCATCTGAACGAAAGGACATATTCCAGGACCCGAAACCTCGTGAAGTCTCTTGTCGTTGTGTTGTTCTAATTCGTTGTTTATCATCCTCGTGTCTCAACTATGTTTGAATTGTGTTGCTTCACTGTTTCGATTTCGCTATTCTATTTGTACATCCATTTTTTTGCCACGGTGGCTGGTTATTTTCGTCTAATTAGGTTGCTATTTATTCGACAATATTTTGTTTGTATCCAAATACTGGTTTTGAATGTTGCTTGTGTTTCGTAATTTGGTGTCCTTCTTCCCCATCTGTGCGATACCTATGTGTCTTCTGGTTTTTCAATTGAATTTTTTTAGTCCTATATATTTTTTAATTTCATTATGTTACCCTGTAATTTATAGTATCAGGTTCACTTATATAAGACGCGGGAAAACAATAATCAAATCCAAATAATTTAATGTTAGTCAATTGATGTGTTGTTAACATTTTTGGTTTTTTACTTCTAAAAAAATATTCCGAAATAACCTCCTATTAAATAATAATAGTCAAAACTCATCAATTTAACTTACGTCGAGGTAAAATATTTTACTAAGGACATGCCCAAACCACAGACAGTTAACCAGAAGACGCGTCGCAACAAAACCGAAGGGGAAAATAATTTACGATGCGCGTAAACACCGTTAGTGAGATTACATGTTTATTTCCTCACTTTAAAAAAAAATCATGGTTTTATGGTCGTTTCTCGTGAACAGGGCTTTCCCGCCTAAGCGACCGTAAATAAACCGCGTATCGGACAAGAACCACGCACGCACAAGTCTCCCCCCCCCCCCCCCCCCCCAAAAAAAAAAAAGTCCGGCATACGTCTAGCACCCGCGGAACCCGAGTTACGGACTGGTCGTTATTCGCGGAAAAGCCCTCGGGGGTTGTTATTAAATCGCGAGTAGCTTTACGCTCGCGGTAACTTACCCGCCTAGCACCCTCCGCCACAATGACCCATCCCTCTCCGCAGCCGCGAACGGGATGTTCCCAACGAGAAACAGACTCGCTGAAAGGTGGGATTTCCGATGGTTCGGCAGTTTCTGCTCCCTATTTAGCGCCGATGTTCAAACACCCTGCCATTTGCACTTGGCCAGCCGTAACATCAGTCCCTCTTCAAACTAAAAACTCTATTCCTCTCCACGCCTGTACACGTGGACTCACGTTTCCATAGAATCTCCTATTGTAACTGTTTCCCTGACGACGGTGACTGCAATGTCAACCGAAGCATCGGCGACCTCTTCGCTTTCGAAGGGCAAAAAAAATAATAATAATACACGAGCCAGTGAACCTCAGGACAATGGCCGTAAGAGAAGACATGAGATCCGTTTGACGGTTTGTTTCGACAGTTTCGTTGATTTGGAATTTTTCTGTGATCAATTTAGGCGACGAACACTAACAGTAATGTAAAAAATAAAACGTCAATTACCTACAAGGTAAGATCCTGATATAAGGATTATTGTGTGCCTTTATGTGTTTGTATACTGAATAACTCAACCTTAATGACAAAATTTAACAGGATTATATAAATACTAACCATCACGTGAATTCATGTTTTGTTTATTTAAAAAAATTCTTTCAACAAAAAAAAATATCTATCTTTCCCACCTACAAAAGAAAATGATTTGAAAGCAAACAGCGTGAAAAATGATTCTACATCCACCACTTCCCCACTCCCTCCATTCACCCAAATGAAATTCTGTGTACATTCCTGTAAAACAAACTTGAATTACACTGCATATACACAACTTAAAATGCTAGTGTCAAATAATATTAAAATTTAAATAGGACGGATGAAAGAACTTAAGGAGCGGGCACGCACAAATTTGCAATAATAATTGTTAATAATAATGGTTAATGATAATTGAAGTAGTTTGGCTTCTGGGTTGTAGCCGTGTCCTTGGCGAATAATAATTGGTGAATTATTCGCCAAGGACACGGCTACAACCAAGAAGCCAAGCTACTTCAGACAATGGCCGTGAAAGCCTGCAAACATTATTAATAATAATTGAAGTCAAAATGAGAACGACCACCAGCACCATTTCCCATCAGGATGCAAAACATTTTGGATTTTTTTTAAAATGAAAATTAACGCTTTGGTGATGATGAATTGAAGTCCTGTCCGTAATCCTGGTACAGAAACCGCTAAACCGCGCCAAAATAACGAAGCGTATTCGCTTTGAAACTCGACATGCCTACAAGTCAAGACATTCCAAAAGTAAGGGTTTAAAGTCGCAACGGTTAAGTGGTCTCCGAGAATGCTGCTGGCACCTACACCACTTCAACAAAGAAATCGGAGCTCACAGGCATGAATGATGACGGGTTCGTAACTGAACAAAACAGAAGAGGGAGAGGACATTTTTCAGATGGAAGCCTACATTTCACAGGAATGAAAGCCACACCCGAACAGTTCCGAATTCTTCGGAGTTTGTCGTTTGTCCCTGAAAAAAAAAACACCTTATTGCAAGGATTAGTATAGTTTATGGTCATAGATTATTTTTAATAACGCCCATCGTAAACTAGGAAACTTTTCATTTTAGTTAAGTTAACCTAACCTTACCTACACTCTCTAAAAGAATAAAGAACTATTATTTGTTTTTTGATCGAACCTAACATAACCTTTCACTTCAGTAAACTTCGGAACTGTTCGGTTTTTGGTTGGGGCTTTCATATCCCTCTATAGGCTATCCTCTTTCTGATCTCAACGTCATTCTGGGGAGTAGGAGTGTCCATGGTTGCATACAGTTAAAAACCACCCCCCTTCCCTCTTTCCACCCTATAATTTAAAAATCAAGGAAGCTGTTAAAAGGGATTGGGAAATTCGGGCATGAGTGAGTACAAGAGGCTACATGCACACTATTCATTATTCTTTAATTGACAGAATATTAAGTCTACTACATGCAACATTAGGTTGATGATTATGGACAGATTGGGTTAACTGCTATCTGACGTTTCATAGAACAAGTCTGAAAACGTACAAAAATTAACACATCAACATGATGCCTTAATGCACATAAAGCAGTATCCTTAAACTGTGGAGCACGCGACTTTGACCTTATACGCCTCGCTTAGCTGCTATCACAGGAGACACAATTACCAAACTCACACTGTCAAAAACCATTCGTTAAACATGGGTGATATGAGTATGGCTCAACAATTATTCATTAAGATTGACATCTATTTTATAAAGCGATCAATTACAGCCTATAACAATCCCAATAAAACTACACATAATGTTTAAACCTCCATATAATAATAAAACACACTACGTGAGGTTTAATGTTAAAATATTAAGTTCCGTAAACATGATAAGATTATTGGCATACAAACAATTGAGAATAAATATAATGGTTTTAAAACGCAGTACTGCTAAGAGCAAAATATTCCTAGTTACTGCCAAGTTTTTCCCAAATATAAAGAACAATTAAAATTATTACACACTTAAATGATTAGCAAACTTTTTTAATTATAGAATTATCCGAATTCCGGCCATGTCCTCGCCGACCCGAGGTCCACCGAAGTTCACGATGCGTGCCGAAGCACTCGCCGCGGGGAAGAAAAAAAAGTCTCGCGCTCCGGGCGTTGCGGGTGGTATCACAGCACTGTCCGGCGCTGGCCTTATACGAGTACAGGGGTGAAAATTGATAATACCAGTAACAAAATAATAAACAACAAAAGTTTTTTTTTTTAATTTTTTGAAAGTAATGGTTACAAATTTTCTTACTACACCATTTTTGCTCCTTCTATCTCTCCCCCCTCCCTTTTTTATGTTCTTCCCCTGTATTCGCCTTTGAACCCCATTATTGCAGACTTTAAAACATACCTACCCCCTTCCGTCATCAAACTTTAAAAATATTTCAAATTCGTCGAGGAAAAACCCACCCACGGGCTTAAAATAAAAATATATATATTTAAAAAACCGGCACATCTGACAAGTTAATGCGAGCTACAAACTTTTGTCCGACGACATCCCACGCGGCTGGCACACCGGCGCCAATATCGAGCAACACGTAATAATCCGGTCAGGTAAAAATGGAGGCGTGCAGAAGGGGGGGGGGGGGAACTATTGCGCGCCAGACAGACAAAGTGCAAGAGGGGGCGGGGCGTAGGGGCAACACGAAAGGGGAACAAAGGCTGTTTTCAGCACGGCGCCGTGCGAAATTGAGTTTGGCGGACGGGCTACAAAGAGGGGGCAACGCAGGTGTGTGTGCGTGTGTTAGTGTGTGCACACGTGTAGTCACGGACTATGAACTCGCGCGAGCGAGATAGAGAGAGAGAGCGTACGAACTTAAACTTTGTATGGAGCGGCTAAAACTAGCCCCTGTTTCGGATCCCCTCTCACCCCTCCCCCTGGCAAATTTCACCCCTTCCAGGAAGTCCGTCAACGGCCAGCCACCCTTATTGGTGCTGTCAGTTGACTAGACGCCGGGTCCGGTGTTACAACGTTGCGAGCTGTTCCCGACAACGGCAGCGTTTCGTGCTGCGTCGAAAACTAGATGACCCGTGACACGCTAAACCAAGTGGACGCATCACCGTCGCAAAACACCCGGGAATGGCTGTTCCGTTATTGCACGCATTACGCATCCATCTGAAAAAATATATAATAACTATCAAAGAAAATATTAACTTCCAATTTCGTTTCAAATAAGCCTTCAAAATTTATCAGAAAATACGTAATAACAATGTTTATTAAATTACAAATATATAAAAAAAATTGTTACTACCAAAAACACCACGTAGACTCTCGTATTTTGGATTTTTTAAATACATTATTTGGCAGGTAGATACAGTTCATTATACATACTACATTGCCTGCATAAATTGTTCATCCATTAAACCATTTCTTTATACATATTTACAATGGTTCGGCAGAGATTACGGTAGATTGATTTTAAGAGAAACTTATAAACAACCGCTCGGGTAAATCGAGACGACGACTCATGAGAGCTTAACGAAAAACCTTAAAGTGCAATAGTCATAAGTAAGGGCGGTGAGCGAGGTCAGCGAGGGCGGGGAAGGGTGAGGTGGAATAAAAAATAAAGTTGACCGCCAGACAGTTGCAAGACTCTTTACAGGTTATTCGTCACCAAGTTTGTTGCAATTTCGAACATTTTATCTTATTGCTCGAATGGATTATTCGATTGTAAAGTTTCCCCTGAAGGCAGAACAACAATAGCCCGTCACCTCTGTACGTCCGTCCGTCATCCGTCCGTCGGTCACGTGGCCTGAAGCCAATCTGATGAGCCAAACAATTTTATCCGTTTGTCCGTCCGTCAAAAGCTTGGCTATTTCATACTTTTGACGGACGGATGGACGGATGGATTGTTCCTATGATTTTTGGCAGCGGCAGTCAACTGTTACCAGAACACAGGCCTGTGGCGTTTGTGCAGGTCGTTCAGATGTTTTGTGCAATAACATTTTCTGTTCTTAAAACTCATGTTCAAACAGTTTAATCACGACTCTGAATCTTCTCGGGGAAATGTTATATACATTATGTACAAAAACACGTCATAAACAGCAAAAAAAGATATCCCACAAATCTCCGAGAGAGAGAGAGAGAGAGAGAGAGAGAGAGAGAGAAATGGATTGTTGGCAGTAGTTATGCGGGAAAATATTCTGACGGTTGGATGAAGTCAAGTTGTAGATCGCTTGGCCGGATGCGTGGCGTTGACGGACGAAAGAGTGACGGACGGACTGATGACTGACGGTTGACGGACGGATGCGCCGGGGCTATTGTGATTCCGGACTTAATCACGCATGGCGCCCGCGCAACCATTTTATTAGAAAAAAGTATCTCGTTTCACCCGCTGCGACTGTACCACATCTAGTAGGTTTAAAAATATAAAGAAATTACGCCGATTACTAGTTAAATTGCTTGAAATAAACCGGTTTCTAAAAAAAAATGTTTTCATTGCCAAGAACAACTTAATGTTGAAGTTAGATTCAAATGGTGGTGTACTATAACCACGCAGAGAGGTAATGCCGACCTGTGACGTGGGCAACTTGAGCCGTGGAGAAGCAGACGCGGTACATTCCGCGCGCAGAGCAACCGGCCTGGGAGCTCCCACGAGTGGTTCATCCAAACTCCGCAGCCCAAATGTGTCTCAACTAACAGGCTATCGAATTGTCTCCAAACTTAAAAAAAAAAAACTAAAAATGAATTTGAGCATTAAACTCATTGTGAAAATAATAACGTTAAACGGATGCAATATATATATATATATATATACACATTAATTCGATTTTTAGATATTTCTCAAATATAAAAAAAATTAACTTTCCCATATCGCCCCTCCTTTGGTCCAATTGTGTACATTAACGAACTCTACCGATATTTTCCATCTCTATATTTTATGTATCAGGTTGGAAGTAATGTGCGCATATATATATATATATATATATATATATATATATATATATACATACATATATATACACAAACCTTTTAAATGACGTTTTGGTGCCGTGGGAAGTAAAACTAGATAGAATTTTTTTTTCAGAAATCGCACCATGGTAATGACTGCTGTATATATAATCTTTCCTCGAAATCTACCTCATGGGAGGAAATTTTCTTCCTTACATGTGAAGCGAAGAAAAACCACACACGCCGAAACATAAAAGCCTAACTGAAAAGAAAATTATGGAAAGTTACTTTGAAGTTCACGTCACTGAACTAACTGTAAGGTAACTTCAGGCTACTTGTACCAGCCTTCAACATCCGAGAATGAATTTGAGCTCACAGATTTTTTTAAGGCTGCATTAGAATACTTTAGTTATGCCCCTAGGCAATCTTCGCACAACCAGTCTTTATTCTGCTTGGGTGAACTTCAATCTCCCTGCAGTAAAAGGGCTTGTTTCAAACTGCTCATCTCATCTCAACCCCGATGTCAAGCAAAAATAAAAAACTTTCTTTGAGATCTCGTGACAAGGGAAAAATTTCTTTCCTGGCTGTCTAGAGAGCTCTGAGTTCAAAGTCGTTTCTACGAGACACGGTGTGGCTACAAAACCCCAGCATATTAAGCGATCCGGGGAAAAGTGATCTAAGTAAATAAAAAAATATTTGTGGAAAAATGAATTAAAAATGAATTGCTTAGTGACTCCAGTTTCTGGCAAATATTCCATGCGAAAATTACAAGGAAACGTTAAATGGACTTACATAATCAATAATTTCTAAATAACGTTGCAATAAAATACTAAATTCGAATTTTTTTGACACTTAGATCATTTTTCCCTGAATTGCTTAATTATTCCCCACAAACGATTATGATTTAAATGTTATCATGCGACCATTAAAAAAGGTTCTGAGATAGTCCAATTGTAAAACAAAGCTAGGAATAAAGATGTTTTATAGGTTTTATACATATATTTACATACATAAAGAATTATTACGTACCTACTTTTGCACACTTTACTACCAGACTGAATATTAAAATTGAATGATGGAAGATCATGGCCGTGGTTATATTTGTTCAGTTATACATATTTGTGTTTCATCTCTATTACTTTTTGATGTGTAAACATCTTAGCTCTCCGTATACGGTATTTTGGAGGAGTAATTTCGTGACGGAAGACGATGAACGGAAAAATGGGATCAAGATGGCGGTCCCACATGTATCAACATAAACCCCTGTATAGTCAATTTAGTAAAACATTAGCGTACATAAAAGAACGTATTGGTGTGCCAAATGAAACTGTGATAGTGAAATTACTCTGTTATGTATTTGGTAAAGTAAAGTGGTCATAGTAAAAAGTAATCCCAAGTTTCAAAATACGTTAGGGAAATGACATTACACCGTTGATACCACATAATCTCATCTCTAAACTAAAATTATCCCAATACCTTAGTGGTAGAACGCGCGCTTGTTTACCTGGAGGAACAGGGTTCACATATCGCCATTGGGAAATTTTTTTACATTAATTAATATTGTTGCCGCCCAAGAGGAGAAACAATGGATTTAGTTAGAACGCACTAAAAAAAAAATACTTTTTTTGTGAGAGTCGCAAACTTTATTAACAACAAATAAATATTAAACAATTGCTAACATGTAACACTCGTATTTTACGAACGGTCATTCTTTCTTGAAATATTCACCCTTGCCTACAGCCTGGAGCTATCAACAAATCGTTAATTTCAAAAATTAACAACAAGTCGTAAACTAACCCTAACATAACAAAAGCAATGCGATTGAAAAAACACTTTCTAGTGTAAATTACAAAATGAATTTTTTATGTTAAAAATAATTAATGTCTCTTTTAAATTCATAATACTTTGGCCTTAAAAAAATACTAAACTCGCTTGAAAATTAAGAGGAGCTATGGCCAACGAGTAATATAATAAGATGATTTATCTGCAAGAAACTAGTAATACCATAACTTGCTCGTAAACAAGATATTTAAACCAACAATTTATTTTCAATATTAAAATTGACTGAAATATTTATACTGCCTACAATACGCCTTACAAGTGAACATGGTTTAACGAGCCAACATCATTAACGCCCAACCAATTAAAAAAAAATTGGTTGTCTGTAAAGTCGGTTTACGGACGATAGTTTCACGTGACAACGTCATAACAAAACATTGATGAAATGATTGCATACTTTTATGAATAAAATTGAATCATTTTTATTGAATTATCACTATTTTGTATGGATACAAAGAAGGAGTGAAATGAAATCTACAATTTAATTGATAAATTTACTTTTATTTGCACTCATTAATTCAAATATGTTAATTACTTTAACGAAGTGATTATTTTAACTATAACTTTTATACATGTTTGCTATTTAAATTCTTCCAATCTGTGTTATTGTGTTAAGGATAGGACGATGATAGGAAAAGTAGGAAACTAATGGGAGTGTTTCAAGTTTAATGTGCCTCGAAAACGTCAAATCGATGGTTGTTCCAATCGAGTGGAAGAGAGATAGATGCGGCGCAAGCGTACAATGAGCGTAACGGGACACAGCGTAACGTGACAATTTGCGTAACGGGACACTTTTTCGTGCGTGCAGCCGGCGTTCATCGATTTATTAGACGTTGTCACGTCAATAAACCCCTCGTGTCTGCGGGTCAAAGCCAGCCGAACACTCGCCTTATAGTTCCTGTGGGCCGTCCTGTCCCGAGCTCGCCCCGCTAGTCGTCTCTTCGTAGCAGCTCGCCCGCCGAGTAGCGCTCGAGCCGGACTTCCTCTGCGCGCTCCGAGACAGGAACACAAAGTCTCTCCGACGACTGCGACTCCACCATCCGAGAGACAGGCCACAGCCCTCTTCCGCCCCTGTCGCACTCAGTCCAGTTGGTGCGAACAAGCATCCCGTAGAAGACTCCACGCATTCGCACTCAAGTACCAGCTAAACACAACAGCTGCTCAAAGGACTGAAGTTTGCAGTCGGAGAAAATAAAAGCCACAGTCGGTTGCACATATACAATGCGATATCAAGCCTGTCTCAAAACCAACCAACACTGATTGTTTCTCGCCACGCACTCCACGCACATGAGCTCTCGGAATTCCCTTCATGCTTTCTACTCGCTACTTCCCACTCGCCCGGCGAGTAAAATTTGACACTTCCGATGGCGAGCACTTTACGACTTCTGATGTTACTGGCCACCTCCCACAGGGCCTAATATTGCAAAGCGACTTTTCACAAAAAAAAATCGCCCCACGAGTTCCCAACTTGCAACACGGGTTGATACTTCAAGTCGCTGACGATTACTTTCTTCACTTTGCCAGTCTCCACAACACTCCAAGATCTCTCGTTGACAACTGGGCTAAGTCGATTCCACAGTAAAGTTAAAGTCCCTCTTACCAGTTACAGAGACTAGGTCCAACTCCGGCGATCGGTGCGTAGTCGGGCGAAGTGACGTTCTTCTGGTGGTCCGGCAGAGCGGCGGCAGGACGACTTTCTTGAAGGCGTGGTACTCCCACTCCTGCACTGTGGCTTCTTCGTTTGCTTGCTGTGCATAGGTTGGGGGTATATATACCCCTCTGGCGCTCTTCCACTTCGTCCCCAAACGAACCAGAAAGTCTGAGTTACTCCTACTTCCCCGGAGAAGAAAGGAGGGGCGGTAACCACATTGATTTATCACGTGGCCATCCCCACCACTCCACTGTTTCAGCCGAGGTGCGCGTAACTTGTTGAGAAGCCTTGCCGAGAGGACAGGCCACCCGCAACATACAGATGTTCGAGGAGAGTAAGACCATCCAGGGGCAAAAACTAAGTCAGTACAGGAAAAAAAAAAAAGTCACCTTGTGGGCTGCGAATAGCAACCACAACAATATTATATAATATTATTTAATAAAATAATCTTATAATATTATGTAATAATATGCTGAATCAGCTTAATAAGTTTAAGGTTTATTTGTAGGAAGTATTTACAGGCTGATTTCAGTCTTTTAAGCAAAAACAAATATTCAAACATATACTTAGTGTTATAATGCCTTTTAAAATATTTCTGGTTATTATTTTTGTAACGCCATGTAAGTATAATTTTTACGTGTGCGAAAACTTTACAGTATTAACTCTTTAATGAATTTGAATAAAATGCGCAGTATTTTAATAAAATTCATTTTAGAAAATCATGTCCAAAGACGGTATATATTATATTGTCAGTTTTAGTTTGAAAAATATCAGAATGCTAGCGCCAATTCGATAAAGCTTTGGAGAACCAACAAAATGTTAAATTTAATATTTTTGACGCCACGTTCGTGCCAACACAATTTTCCGGGCTAATAAATTATAGGTATTTTTAAAGTTATTATTATATTTTCTTACGACTATGCATGTTTCCAAAATGTATTCAAGAAAATTTTTATTACCATAACGTTTCTTTGTCACACCAATACGCTTAGGACGTCCCGATATTAGCGAAACATGCACGGGGGCATGGTACCACACGTTGGTCCGCCATATTGACGACTTCGGCTCGTGACTATAGCAGTTTTTGCATGCATGTACATTGTAATTTAAACCTTTCATATTTCCGTTGTGTAATGCACGATTATTTCATTGCATCCTAAAATTTTACACTCAACGCGCCTAAAGAAGTATGTAGTAGGTATCTCAAAAACGCAGGAAGTGATGATTACGTTCTAGGATGAAATGTCATATATTAGAACTTAAGTGATATTAGGGGATTTGGATTTTTTTTCCAGATCGAATTCGGACTCCTTCCGTAGATACAGGTTGTTCGGAAATTCCTGGGCGAATTGCTTGCCCTTAACATCTGCACCCCGCTCGTCGTCTGCTTCCCGCAAAGATTTTATTTTAACGATAAGGCGCTACGTTCGCGCGTCCTCTCAACGGCAGTCAGTGGAGTATAGCCTCGTACGCGCGAAATTCAAATTAGCGCGGTACTGTTCGCGCCCGTCATTTTGCATGGTTGTGTTTTCCGGATACGTGTTCCTGAAATAAAATTAATTTTATTTGGCTATGCCTGAAACCATTTTTAATTTTTGCCGAGCAATTTACGAATATCTTATATATATTCGGTCGTGATAGCACTGGGATCTTCGCCATGCGTTTCAAGGGCGCCGCATACACTGGCACACACACGGTGTGCAGAGCTTCCGAAGAAACCAAGCGATTTGAAAACTGCTCCAGACATCCGAGTGGTGTCCGTTTGAGAAAAGCATTTAAATATGCTTCTGAGGGCAGATGGATAGTTTCTGTTTCCGTACCTATTTAGTTTTAAAATTGTAGTTTTAAGAGAGTGAAAATGGCTAGAACGCGTTTTTTTATTTCTCTGAATAATAATGTTTTTCGTCATGAAACGCCCAGTAAAGATTCTCGAAAGTACCAAATAACCTTCGATTACATATTCAACTTCATTTCTACGCCGTATTATGTGATGGTTACCGCTCAAATATCGTATAGAAGAACGAAGAGAATAATGCGCGCCAGTCCTTATAGCCTTGCGCTTAGAGGCGATGCCGCGCTAGTAGCACCAGCGAGATTCACACCTGTCACCCCGCCTCACTATCACAGTTTTGTTTTGTTTCCGTAAATTCGTTTATTAATGAAAGAGATTACATATGGCGGTGAAGCCAAGAAATACCACTTATATATATATATATATATATATATATATATATATATATATATATATGTATATATACACACACTCACACACACAAGTACACAAAACTATTTACACACTCTTGCTGCAATACCATACGGTCATTGTCTCTTCCTGCAGTCCATGACACCTCTGACTAGACGCCATGTTAATGAGGCAGTAAAAAACCACGTGCCTCGTTAGCGCATCGCGTCCTTGAGGAGTGTCTCCCCCTCACCCCCTCGAATACCCTTCCGTGTGGTTCTGCTTCTTCGCCCGGCCGCGAGAATGCGCCCGCCTGGTACCGACGCGAGACGCCGAGACGCCGAGACAACAAACATCTTCCAGCCTGCCAGTTACGGGCCCGAACAAACAGCCTTCGTGCATCTTCGGCATTTCGGACGTTAAACTTCCTACACGTACATGGGGATGTAGCTCAGTGGTAGAGCGTTCGCTTTGCTTCCTACACGTAATGCATGCCAATTGGCATCCCGCATGAATGTGCCCAGGGTTTTCCCTGTGTCTATGCAGGTTTTACCTGGGCCCAACTTATCTCTAGTTATAGTCTAGATTTAAGAGTGAGGGGAGTTAGTCATGGCGCCAATCGTTGCCATGGCTGGCCAATTCCCTCCTAGCACATGATGCATGCGACCCTCTCCCTGCATGGCTAATCCCAGCATGACTAGGCGTATAGGCTTCGGCCTGAGACGCACCTAGGTCCCTCCCTAACCCGGACCCCTCCAAAATACACTTAGTTTTAGTTAGGTTAGAAAAAGAAGAAAAAAAGAAAATCATTCTTCAAACACGTAGGTGAAAATCATAGCACCATGCACTTGCACGTTTCGCCCAGTTGTGTTCAAACGCAATATATAAAACGTAGCGCGTGGTTTATTTTCAGACGAATGAAAAATATTTCAAGAAACAAACAACTTGGAAAAGCATATGATCATATTATATTTTTATTATTAAAGTAACATCTAACACTATTCGAAAGTCAGTCTCACGCTTAGATTGCAGTACAGAGTAAATGGCGACCACTGTTTCCAGATTGATACTACCCGGCTTGTTAACATCAAAACGAATCATATTTTTCTTACAATCTTTAGTTACAACAAGTTTTAATATATATATATATTTTTTAATTTTTACTATTTATAGGTATTGTAATGCGATAAATAAAAGTGAGTTTATTGACAGTATTCTCGCAGTTGTAGTCATTCAGAAAAATAACAATAACTCAGTGCTGAACACCAATTATTATTTCACAGGAGAAACTATTTGTAACAGTCGGTCACTATCAAAAACAAGACAGTCCATGAAAATATGATCTATGCTCAAAAGAGCAAAAAACAAAAAAATTACGAAAATAATTTAAACCATGGCGGTGTCTTTCAATTAAGACTTCTTAGAAACCAAATTTGAATATTTTCAGATGATATCTTGATGAAATATAACAGGAAAATGAATTTTTAAAATTTCCAATCCAAATTTTACTTTACAATGTTGCAGATCCATTTTAATTTATTTTTTATTACAACGTTTTTTTTAAAAATGTTTTTGCTCTGTGGTGTATATCTGGCAACAAAGCATCCCGAAACAAGCAAAGTGCTAATGGTAGAAGTCGTGCATCGGAAAGAGACAGTAAATGCCCATTTAAATGCACGCTGCAATCTAAGGATGAGACATGCTATATACCTTTTTTTTTTTAATGTTGAAACCAAGGAACACAGTTTCTCTAATTGAGTGATATCAGTGATATGATGTCGAAAATATTTACAACTTTGTTGATTCTCTTTTTTAACGAAATATGCGATGTATATTCCTGATGATATTTGATAAATGCTTGGATTTATTTGGCAATCTAAAGGATACATTTCCACGGTCACATGCATTGTGCTACCTCTGACTTGGAATCGTGGTATATAAATACCCGGGTAATATAGGACTATTTATATTTTATATTTTTTGTTGCCAGGAAAGAAAATGTCAATAGAACACTAAGTATTCCCGTGTAGCTTACGATATATTTTCGTGTTGTGTTATTAACAATTCTGATATGAGTCTGAAAGGAACATCTAAATATTTTCATTGCTTTGTGATTAGCGTGAGATTCTATAAAAAGTCAACTACTTTGAAATTAACATAAGTACAATAAAAGTATATTGGGACGAAATATTTACTGTTAAATCATAAATGCTGAACGAGCTCCATAAGTTAAATTAAGTTAGCAGGAATAATTAACTGCTTGATTTAAGTCGTTATTTAGCAAAAACAAAAATTTACGAACATATACCTAATGTATTTGAAGGGTTCTCACCATATGCGGGGTTAATTTATTGTATGTATTACCTAATTTCAAAAAGTTTTTTTTTTACATTTGTCGTGGTTACATAAGTACTTTCTTCTCTATTATTTTTTGTAAAAGTAAAAAGTTTGCTAAAGTAAAAATAATTGATAAAGTATTAAATTAACGCGAAATTTAGTTCTTTACTTTTTTTTGTGCAGAGGGTAGGTTTTCACATGTCTAGTTGGTTGTAACTAAATTTGAGGTTTAGTTAGGTGAGCATTATTTAAAATACTTTAAAATCGCCCAAAAAAAGGTATGAGTTCTCAAAAAATGGAGATTAGGTAACGCTTTCTTGCCGATTTCTTTTTTTTTTCCTAACCTAACTAAAACTAAGTGTATTTTGGAGGGGTCCGGGTTAGGGAGGGACCTAGGTGCGTCTCAAAAAAAAATGGAGTTTCTTTATTTCGACCACGAAGTTGCACGAGCGATCGTGCGAGCTTCGGGTATGTTCGGAACTGTTCGGGCGTCTGACTCCAGGTAAGTGGACATTTGGAGGTTCCCAGTACGACGCGATGACGTAATCCTGCGTCGCTCATTTCGGTGCGACTCGTCGCGAGCTCAAATCTTTTCCTGCCGCGACAAGAAAGGAAAGCTAATTACCGCGCGGGCGACGCGACGTGTCGATCGCCGGACAATAACCAGGATAAACGAGTAAGCGCGGTTTGTCTAGCGAAGGCCTGAAACCGACTGAGTCGAGGAATATCTTGATGAAGAGAGCCGCACGGAACTCCGTTGGCTTTCTCCGTGAATGCCGTTGCGAAACAGCGAGGACAAACCCGTTCTCAGAGCAGCATGACAGTTCTATATCTCCCTTCCCAACAATCACTATCCCATTTACGTCACGAACATTTATTTCGGCATATTTGAAGGGAGATTACCTATAGTCTGTCCCACGCTTAGATTGCAGCACAGAATAAATGGTGACCACTGTTGCTAGATTGATACTATCCAGCTTGCTAAAATTAAATTTTTTATTTATTATACCTTTTTAAATTACAATAGTTTTTAATAATATGTTAATTTTGCTGTTTTTTAAGCTTATAATTAGTGTTTTTGACACCATTAACACAGTTGTAGTCATTCTGACAATATAAAATAATTGCTAAACACCATTAATTTTTTCACTGGTGAAACTATTTTTAGCAGTCCTTAACTATAAATAACAAGAAATTCTATAAAATTAAGAGCTGCGCTCAAAAAAAACTTTTTTTTTCAAAATTTAAATGATACAAAATATTATTGAAAAAAGAAAACAGTTGAAAACAAGATGGCGTATTGTAATTCCCACACCTTAAAGACAAATAATGAATACTCGTAAAGTACAATAGGAAAATGTATTTCCGAAATTCTCATTCCAGATTTTAATTTTCAAAATACAATATTTTATAATTTTAAAAATTTTCCTTGCATTACAAATATGTGGCTAAATAGTTTGTTTTTTCTGGTGTAGATTTGTGCAACAGAGCACACCGAAACAAAGACAGGACCAATAGCAAATATCGTGCATTGAAAACAGACAGTAAATGCACATCTAAATGCACACTAGACGTGAGACAGGCTATACCTGCTGATGTTAACGTGACCAGTCGGCAAGTAGGTTATGGACACTTCTTGCATGCGCGGGCCGTCGAAAGAAGCACACATCTGCTTCAGGTCGGTGGTTGGACTGCCGTGCTCTCGACACGCCACTGACGACCCTGGACCAGTTATACTCGCGGAGGAGGAATGGTTACCCAATCACGTGCAAACCCGCCAAATGATTCGACCTTGAATCGACCAAGGAACGTTTTATAAAGGCTAGACTATTTAAAAGGCAAGGTGAGTCTTGCCTGGACTGAAATGAATCTGAGAAATAATCCTGGCTCTAACCGTACGTATTTATTAGTAGGGTCACAAAATTTGCCTTAAGTACATATGGTGGTTAAAATTACCGCAATAGCAACTTAGATAGAAATTTACGCTGAAAAACTTCCAGACCACCTAAATTGAAATTTTTTTGAAGTAACTATCTGTGGCGGATGGCGTGAGCACCAAAGCCAAAGGGAAACTTTAAAGTATGTTTAGTCAATTGGTCAGTATTTTAATAAAATTCCTTGTCGAAAATCATGCACAAAGCCAGGGTTTAGTGTTTTTTCAAGTTTTTTTCCCTGTTATCGGAGACTTTTCATTATATAGTTTAAACTTTCGCTCTGCAAATATAATGATTCTATTATAGTCGACGTAGCTGCTCCGGCAGCGAAATAGATGCGGCGGGTGCGGAAACTACGAGTGATTGGAGTACAGAATTGTAGTGGAAAATATAATTTGCGTATATCTATAACGCTAGTCATTGTTTTAAATAGTTCTGCGCTAGATTTCGTGTCAGAGTTTCGTATATTACAAGAGTGTTTCTGCAACGTGATGAACTCGTGAATTCTCACGTTGCCGAGGTTAGATGTCGCATTTTGTGCTGTCATCATTTGTGGTTTTTTTTCGTTTCTCTTTTGTTTGTTTTTTGTTTTTGGAAAACTATTGTGTTTGTTTCGTTTTTTCGTTTTGATGTTTTTTTTTTGTTTCGTTTCAACTGTTGTGCTGAATTTTTTGGGTTCGGTATTTTTGTGCTGTCATCATTTGCGGGGTTTTTTTTTCGTTCTGTTAGTCCATTTTTCTTTGTTTTTCTTTGTTTGTTGACCATATTCCTATTGTGGAGTATTGTGTGGCGTTAAATCCTGACAACAGCAAATTTTTGCTTGATTTGTTTTTGTTTTTTTGTCATTTGTGTTTTTTTTTTTTTTTTTTTTGGTAGTTTTCTTCTACAGACATACATGTGCTAAGCAATGGCGTATGTCCAAAAGCCTACATCAAGTCGCAGATCATCTGCGAGCACACGTGTGGTTTCGCAGTCCCTGGCTGAGCGCGCGGTCAGAACTGGGGCCGCCGGCAAGCGAGCGGGCCGAGGACAGGCGGAATGGCGGTCGCTCGTGACGGAGTGCGCGAGTGGGTGCGAGTGCGGGCGGAGAGACGATGATGGCGCCCAAGTGGACCTCCCCTTTGACCGAGGGACGCGGACCTGCAAAGGGAGCAGGCGAGCGTGGGGACGGCGAGAACTCACTCCGCCATTTCCCGCCATCAAACTGCACCGGTCAATCAATTAATTGGATTTTTTTTTATTATGCATAGCAAGGTCGCAGGTGATGGCCATCAAGGCCCGATCTCACATCTCGGTTATTCCATTTTTTTTTCTCGTCGACATTTTCATTTGAGTGATTTTTCCCGAAATATTTATTCCCTTGCATTAATCGTTGGATCACAAGATTGCTTTATTATCTAACAGCTGTGGAAGGTCACGCAATGATGTAGAACTGTGATCACTTGTGATACATTTGTCATAGCTAGGGACCGGAAACATTTTAGGTTTCAGTGACCTCTAGGATGGACTTCAGCAATAAGTCCCTGCTCATTGGCTGCTGACTTTAGGAACGTTGACTGCGGCAGTGACTTCTAAGGCCCGTTCTACAATGGCGCGCAAACGGAGATGGATCTCAAGGAACATTTCACTCTTCGCGTCTGCCGCTTCCCAAAATGCACGGTTAACACATGGCAACCAATGAAATTGCATTTCAAGGTTTACGAAATATTGATTTAACAATGAAATATATATATGTAATTAGGCTTCGAGATCACAGCCCGGGAAGAATTTTCGAATATGATACAAATGAACGACAAAGTAATAATAGATCACAAGATGTATTGCTTGGAACAAATTTTTTAACGTGTTTAGAATGCAGTCAAGTCCTCGGCTGTGGTCGCGCGGAGCTACGTAAGCGGAAGAGCTCAGCATCGCCGAGCTAATGCGTACGAGTCCGTCTCCGCATGCGTGCTACGGTAGGAGCTATGTTCCATGAGATACGTCTCCGTTCCCGTGCCCCTGTAGAACGGGCCTAAGATTCTCGTCTGGCGCAGGGCAGAGACCCGAAAGGCGGAACCGGCAGATAATCTTCTCTCGGCCATCGGCCCTTCCTGGAAGCAACAAGTTGCAGCTGTGGGCTCGTGTAAGTCGAGCTGGCAGCCCCCCCCCCCCCCTCTCTGTTCTTCCAAGCCCACACGGCAGCTCGGGAGATAAACCGCTTATAGCAACGTTTTTTTTCCCTCCTTTTTTTTGCAGGCCACCGGCAAGTAGGCAGCCGTAAGGTGAGATTACTCGTGGTTTTGTGGTTCAATATACCTACACCTCCCGAAGCCCAGTTCATTTTTTTTTTTGCCTCCTGCTTATTGTGCGTTAATGTCATCTATGAGTTGGATACGTTAAAGTGACGAATTTCTAAAGTTGTAAATTATTTCAAAAAAATGTACTTGAAACAAAATATGTATTATTGAAGACACCAATAAAATACACGAACTTCTAATGAACCATTAAGTAATATTTAAAAAAAAACTTTTGTTCCAATTAAAGTCACTTTCCCAAGTAGAGGCATTTATGACGATACCATTTTTTTTATAGCAAGTTATGAAAATTCAGATCAACGTCAATGCTCTGTAATTACACACATAATAAAAAAAATAAAGCTATGAATTTTCAACAAAAAAAATTAATAAACAAAAAAATTCCCATTATCTACTCATCCTAAAATGAAAATCGTTTCGCTAGAGGGTTCCAAATACAAAACGAATGCAAATATAATATAAAAGCAACTAAAAATGTATGGCATTCTGCCTTGCCGCTTTCACATTGAAATGTTTTTAAAATTATATATCTAACTATTTTTAATTTTAAAATGTGGCCTTGGCATGTAAATGATTATTCAAACACAGTTGTAAATTATCTTAAAAGAGGCTATATGTAGCAAATTCATTGCTAGCAATAAAACTTCTAGAATACTAGACCATAATTATACGATAAACTCAGTAATCTCATCACGTACAACGCCTTGGCGATCGTGGTCGGCGAAACAAAACTACTTATTGGCCCTCGGCGAATTCTTAAATGCTTTTCATAAACAGGCGCCACTCGGATATCATGAGTAGTTTTGAAATCACGTGGATTTTCCTGAAGCTCTGCATACCTTATGTGTGCCCGGGCAGGTGGCGCCTTTAATGTGTGAATTAGTTTATCTGCTTGCTGTCGTTGCCTGCTTTGCAGTACCAGCAATATATTTTTCTGTTTTGGCAATTTTTGTTATCCTGTCATTTGTTCTTCTTCATAACCTGTTTTCAGTTTTGTTTTATGCTATTTATTGCTGTGTTTGCTGAGTGTTCTGTGTTTATTGGTGTCTGTGTTCTGTGCCTGATACCAAGGTTTTTAAAACTGTTCGCACGCATGTGACAAATGCTGATAAATAGAATGAATACATAAATAATCTTTGCCTCAAGGCGACCTGCTGACTGTGCCGCCAAACGGCTTGCAGAGAGCTCCATGTGTTGACACGCCATATACAAACCGCTCAAGATTCCTCGATAGTTTCTCATCACGAATAGCATTTAATAACCATATAACTTGCCTATACAAGTTTCTTTTCATGGTTTCATCTTAAACGTGTATTTTGCGGATGGTGAAAGAGGCTACAACGGGTGTTTTCACGGACGTTTTTTTCTGATATGAACAATCCTGAACACAGTATTTTTAAGTGGTATCGGGAAGTGCAGAGAGCCCTTATATATAATATTCCAGCTTAAAATAACAGAGTCACCGCTTAAATCCCACAGAGGCGCTTCACCGACGAGAAGACTGCACGGTAGTTCGGTGCCTGGCTCGTAGAGGCGAAGAGGCTCGTGATGCTCCTGCCAGTGTCACCCTTATAGTCCAGGAAACCAAGACTTAAAAAGGCAAAAACCTGTGAAAAATTTGTCCAAAGCTGAATTTTTGCACAGTTGTAGATTTGACAATGCTTAATAACATACCGAAAGTTTACCGCTGTAGACCTTGTGCGTATCACCGAAAATTTGCATTTAAGTCCTAGATGACAGCGACTTACATCAGTCCATTAAAATGCTACCCATTTGTACAGTTTTTAATTTAGACTGTCCATAAAACTACCAAAATAATCTTGAGACTCTAATACAGCCATTAATGTTGTAAAAAGCATAAATTGTTAATATTAAAGATGTGATATTAAGCGATTAATTCATGACATATTATTTTTTATCTTTGCCACTCAGATAAAAATACTATTTACACCAATTTGAAGACTCCAATGCGAAAAATGTCCAAATAAATGTTTTTGGTTATACCTTTAGCTTTAAGACAGTATATTTATAAAGAGTCTAACGTAATTAGTTGGCTCATTAAAGAGGCCCGAGCGTTGCAGTGTACTGCGGCCGTACTGATCTCTCACGGCCATCGCCGTTCCAGCGCGGCATTGCGACACACTGCGTACTGCGACACTCATTCAACTGGGTCTTATTTAGGGATTACTTAAAACATAGCTAATTAATATGAGAGGGTGTATGTTACATGTAATGAAATATGCATTTTTTTCTTATATGAATGTTTTTTGATACAATAAAATTAACAATACACGATTTCTGCTTGGAACTTGTAAATGAAAAACTCTAGAGGACCTCTGGTTTTATATCTGCATGGATTTATTCTGTTTCAAAAATTTTATTATTAAAAATTATTTTTTAGCAACATTTTTTTTTTATTTCCGATACATCGTTTTATTTTTGATCAGAACAATGCAAAATTTTAACGTAGCCTGTATTCGACAAAATGAAAAATTAAATATTTACTTCTTTAAAATCAGTTTACTACATAAAAATTGAATAAAACGATACATCGTAAATGTACTCTGAGCTTTTTTTTCACTTAAAAAAACATAATTCCTATAATAATAGGTTTTATCCCAGAAAATAAATAAAACACGAGTTGTGTTGTAATACGTATAGGTAGCATTACATATTTAGTTTTTTTTTTAATAAGTTAATGTATTTGAGTGCTGCGCCTAACCGACGTCGTTGAATTGCTAGTGGCAAAGAGCGGTTGTGGATGTTTTTGCAAGAATTTGACCGTATTTTATGACCCTACCTGTGAGAGGGTGTTCGTACCAGAAATCCTAACGGTTAAGGAAACTATCCATTCTCTGTAGTCACGTACGGGTGTGCTACTCGCGCAATATCGTCAAATATCACAACTTTCCGGGACGTGCGGTCATTTCTCGGTTAGCTCTGGTTTCACCATAGTAAACGGAACAAAATCTTGTCTGTAGTGATTTCATATTCCTATTACCGTAGTAGTATGGCGTTTGAGGACAAACCAAGTTTGCTGTATACTGGGAGCCTACTTAAAAAAAGTATTTATAGAGTTATTAAATTATTTACGAAACACAATTTTGTGGATCGTTTGGGAAATTATAATTTTGGACTTAACTGCTCGTTATTGGTGTGATCACAAGGGATCATCGGTAAACATTTGACATGTTACTAAGAAACGTTTATTCTACAACTGTACAAAGTTTCTGCTTTGGGATAATTTTCCATGTTTCTTAACAGCGAAATTCGTCCCGACCCCAAGCCGACTTCGGCAACCTCACAGTAGTACACACTACACGGCTCGGATAGCGTCAGGGGTCAAACAAATTGTATGAGACCCTTAACAAATATACCCATTTAAAGAAGAATAAATATGCAACAACGTTTATTAAAAGCGATTTTCACGTAGGGCTCTTTATATTTATGTAAGATGTATTAACTTTTCCGTAAAATTGAATGAAAATGAATTTCTCAACTTTAATGATTTAAATTGTCTATTTTATATAAAGATGTTAAAACTGTGTACTATTTATTACTATCCTCAGATAGGACAATGTTTCTAAATTATTTTGGGTTCCATACTGTCAGTCTACTCCATAAACTGCATTTGCAATATCCATTATTGTGGATCGTTGCAAAAAATTGACATTTTGGGCTTAACTGCTCGTTTTTGGCGTGACGCACAAAGTTTGCATCGGTAAACTTTTGATATGTTACTAAGAACCGTTCACTCTACAACTGTACAAAGTTTCTTCTTTGGGATAATTTTCCATTTATTAAAAACCTTTGTTTGTTTACAGTGAAATTCGTCCCGACCCGAGCCTACTTCGACAACATCGCAGTAGTATACACTACGCGGCTCGGATCGCTTCAGCGGTCAGACTAATTGTATGAGACACTTAAAAAATATACCAATTTAAAGATGAATAAATATGCAACAACGTTTACTCTAAGCGATTTCCATTTTGGACTCTTTAAGATTATGTAAAATGTATTTATATTTCCTAAAAATTAAATGAAAATGAATTTCTCAACTTTAATGATTTAAATTGTCTATTTTATATAAAGATGTTAAAACTGTGTACTTTTTGTTACCATCCTCAGATAGGAAAATGTTTCTAAATTATTTTGGGTTCCATACTGTCAGTCTACTCCATAAACTGCATTTGCAATATCCATTATTGTGGATCGTTGCAAAAAATTGACATTTTGGGCTTAACTGCTCGTTTTTGGCGTGACGCACAAGGTTTGCATCGGTAAACTTTTGATATGTTACTAAGAACCGTTCACTCTACAACTGTACAAAGTTTCTTCTTTGGGATAATTTTCCATGTATTAAAAACCTTTGTTTCTTTACAGCGAAATTCGTCCCGACCCGAGCCTACTTCGACAACATCGCAGTAGTATACACTACGCGGCTCGGATCGCTTCAGCGGTCAGACTAATTGTATGAGACACTTAAAGAATATACCAATTTAAAGATGAATAAATATGCAACAACGTTTACTCTAAGCGATTTCCATTTTGGGCTCTTTAAGATTATGTAAAATGTATTTATATTTCCTAAAAATTGAATGAAAGTGAATTCGTTAACTTTAATGATTTAAATTGTCTATTTTATAGAAAGATGTTTAAACTTTGTACTTTTTATCACTATCCTCAGATAGGGCAATGTTTCTAGATTATTTTGGGTTCCATACTGTCAGTCTACTCCATAAACTGCATTTGCAATATCCATTATTGTGGATCGTTGCAAAAAATTGACATTTTGGGCTTAACTGCTCGTTTTTTGCGTGACGCACAAGGTTTGCCACGGTAAACTTTTGATATGTTACTAAGAAATATTCTTTCTACAACTGTACAAAGTTTCTTCTTTGGGATAACTTTCCATGTATTAAAAACCTTTGTTTCTTTACAGCGAAATTCGTCCCGACCCGAGCCTACTTCGACAACATCGCAGTAGTAGCCTATACACTACGCGGCTCGGATCGCTTCAGCGGTCAGACTAATTGTATGAGACACTTAAAAAATATACCAATTTACAGATGAATAAATATGCAACAACGTTTACTCCAAGCGATTTCCATGTTGGGCTCTTTAAGTTTATGTAAAATGTATTTATATCTCCTAAAAATTGAATGAAAGTGAATTCGTTAACTTTAATGATTTAAATTGTCTATTTTATAGAAAGATGTTTAAACTTTGTACTTTTTATCACTATCCTCAGATAGGTCAATGTTTCTAGATTATTTTGGGTTCCATACTGTCAGTCTACTCCATAAACTGCATTTGCAATATCCATTATTGTGGATCGTTGCAAAAAATTGACATTTTGGGCTTAACTGCTCGTTTTTGGTGTGACGCACAAGGTTTGCATCGGTAAACTTTTGATATGTTTCTAAGAAACGTTTATTCTGCAATTGTACTAAGTTTTTTCTTTGGGATAATTTTCCATGTATTAAAAACCTTTGTTTCTTTACGGCGAAATTCGTCCCGACCCGAGCCTACTTCGACAACCTCGCAGTAGTATACACTACGCGGCTCGGATCGCTTTAGCTGTCAGACACATTGTACCAAGCTCTCAACAAATAAACTAATTCAAAGTTTAAGAACTTTGCAACTACTTTTATTTAATGTTTTCACATCAGGCTCTACGTGTTTTTGTAATACGTATTTTCATTTGTGCCCTTTTTTTCAGAACACCTCTCTTCTAATATTATTGACTAAATATAATATTTAGTCAAACGTAGTGAAAGATTTTTATATTTAATCATTGAGAATAATGTTTTGAGTAAGTTTTGGTTTGCTATTCTGAAAGTATACTACAGTAATTACGTTATAGTGCCATATTGTTGAGTGGTCAATAAAGTATTATTTAGGACTTAACTTCTCGTTTTCGGTGTTCCGCGCAAGGTTCTGCGGAGGTAAACATTTCAAATGTTGCTAGAAAACTTGAATATTACCACTGTTTTAAATTTAAGTTAGGAACAAATTTTACAAAGATTAAAAATCTTCGATTTCGTGGGAGTGAGAGTGGCCACAGCGCTTGCGGCTGTGGCTCTGTCGCAGTGCGTAGACGACATTGATAAGCTCGGGAGTCTCTAGTGATCCTATAAATTAAGCTAGACTTTTGAGAGATATGTCCCTGGAAAGCTTAAGAACTATACAACAACTTTTGTTAAAGAAATATTTGCGTAAGATCCTTTATGTTTAAGTGAATTGTCTTTTTATTGCCTTGACTGATGTAAAAAAACTTATTTCATTAATTTAACATTTTTTTTCTTACCTTTAATATTAACTTTTAGAACTTTATTCATTATAAATGTGAGTAGTAGTGCTTTAAGATAATTTTCATATAGCTATTGAGAGTCTACGGTAAAAAGTGCGAAAATGGGAAGCATTTTAATGAACTGCTGCAAGTCGCTGTCATCTAGGACTTAACTGCAAATTTTCAGTGATACGCACAAGGTCTACAGCGGTAAACTTTCGGTATGTTATTAAGCATAGTCAACTCTACCACTGTGCAAAAATTCAGCTTTGGACAAATTTTTCACAGGTTGAAACCTTTGTTTCCTGGGCTATTAGCACCCCCGCGCTTTCAGAGCCTGCGCGCTCAGCCAAGGCCTAGAAATTGTTATGGGATGAAAATTGTTGAAACATACATGGTGTAATTCTGTGACGGCCCGTGACAACAGAGACCCTTTTCGGCGACAACGCCGTGATAATGACGCGTCAAAGAGAGAGATGTGTTTGTAAGAAGCGCCAGGGGTAGGGAGATCCACACAGGGAGAGTTAATCACTGGAGCGAAGTGACCTCGTACTCCAGTGGGATCGATACCTCCTTCTCTATCTCTCTCTCTCTCCCTAACGCACGCGTGGCCGTTCGAGAGGATCGATAGGCAGGTCCTCTTCTCCAGTCGACTCCTTAATACAGCCGCTCCCCCCACCCCCCAACCAAGCAACAACACTACCAACCCACCCCAACCGAATATCGGACCACACGTGACAGGAGCTCCGGAGCCGGAAATAGACACGCGTCGTCAGGCGACCCTGGTGGTTTCACCTTGTGGCGTCTCTCCACGTCGGCTTCAGGAACAATGAACCCAGTGGCGGATTCAGTAGTTGGTCTCGGGGAGGGGACAATTTAAAAAAAATTCTAAGCGAGTATTTCATTACTTGCCAGAGATGAGTAACATCTAACCTTGACCATCTAACGAGCAGATTCATGTGTTCTCACGTTGCAAACACACTTCTAATACGAAACTCACGGACACGAAAATTAACGTATAATTCATTAAAATAATACGAGCGTGTTAAATTTACGTAAAATGTGTTTTCAACTACATTTCTTGGCGCGAATCACCCGTAGCTTCTGCACCCGCCACTATAATTCTCTGCCGGAGAAGATACGTCGACTATTGAAACATTCCATTTTCAGGCCGAAATTCTATGCTGTATAATAAAACAGCTCCGATAGAAGCGAAAAAGACTTCAAAAACACTAAACCCTGGTTTTGGACCTGATTTTCGACAAACAAATTTTATTAAAATACTGTCCATATTATTTGAATTAATAAACAGTTAATACTATAAAGTTTATCTTTGGCCATCCTCCACAGATGGCTGCACCGTGGTTATACATTTCCGTTGCATGTGACTTCAGTTACATTCACGAAATTTCTCCTACCAAATGCCGTATACCGAGAGCTAAGATATTAAAAATTTCAAAAGAATTTTGAAAATTAAAAATTTAACATGTGTATTTAAATAAAACTTACATTATCATTGACACTGACACACTGGCATATTGGCCTAAAGTATTAGCCGTGGACGACGCGGCTTCTCACACGGTTACCATTTGTTTTCACTAATATTTTGCAAATTTTTTCATAAATTTGGGAAGGGAATATGTCCCACTTCCCCTTTTGTTCGCCACTGAATAAATCCATCGAATCCTTTAATGTGTCTGCTGATAAAACACAAAAATAACTTCTTCAATTACCTGATTATAAATTTGACTCCTAAAATAACTTTTTTAATTTAACATTTGAAATATTTAATACAGTTTTTGAGACTATATTTTTATTTGTAAATATAAAATTATCTCCCGAATTTCACCCAAATTATTACAGGGCGTGATTTACATTGGGGATTAGAGAATTTTATTTGAGCCACTTACAAACTCACTTATTAAGAGTGATATAATAACTTGAACATCAGTTTTAAAAATTTCATTTACAGAAAGCATATAAAACGTTTTAAAATTGAATTACTTCCAAACATAAAGTTTTTGTCCTAATATTTTTTTTTTTTGCGTATTAATAAAACATTTTTAGTATATCCTCTACCCTTCACAAAAATGTATAATTAATATGGGTGGCTTCCTCTTATTGAAAACAACATTCTTTCTTTCCGTTGTAAGGGATACGTGATTTACGTAGTTATATTAAGATTTGTGATCTAATGAATAAACACACATCTCTTATGTTACAACTGAGAAGCACTTTTCTTTGCCTACAACTTATTCAATTTTTCAGCGGCACCTATAAAACTCGTGGAAGCAGGCAGCACTCCACCCACACGGAGGCAATCTCGTGATAAAAAAATCGCACAGTTCGACGTTGTCCAATCAATTTTAGGCGAGGAAAAATCCTCTTTTTTCCAACGATATCAATGGAGCTTTATAAAATGACAAAATACAAACGCTACAAAGCATACCTTGCAATTTTACACGTGATATCGTTGGCAACAGAGTTTCCAAAGACTATGCTTGTAAAAAAGTACAAAAAAATGTTTTTACAGTGTACGAATCAGTTCAAGCCCCAGACATTCAAACATTTTGGAGATTAAACAAAACAAAAAAAAAATATTGCAGGGACTTATGATACTACAACATCAAACGTTCAGAATAAACAGTTTGTTCAATATTAACTTAATTTTTGTGATTTTTTTTTATTGAAACCTTTTTGTGCGTAACTGACGTGAGATTTTTTTTTTCAGAAAGGGGGATAAGAGGTTGGAGACGACACAGAAAGGAAAAAATAAAGTCTCCATTCGCTGCAGCCACCCCATTGTCCTCCTGCTCCAGGGGGAACCAGTGGTTTGCTGGGGGGGAGGGGGAGGGGGAGTGATACCATGTTTATTCCGGGAGTGCTGAGCGGCACCACCACCCGCGAGTTGAGTGCGCGCCCGCCCTGGCGAGCCCTGATGGCCCTCCGTCGTGAATAATTCAGTGAGTCTCGCTGTGGACCAAAGCGGGGGAGGGGGGTGGTAATCTGGGGGGAGCGCATCTGACAACACCCCCCTCCTTCCTACATCTGTGTTAAACTCCACCCTCCAAACATGAAACTGTACTCTTACAAAAGATTCCTGCAGAAACCATTTGCCAATAAATAGTTCGTAATAGTACAAAAAAAGATATTATAGCTTTGTACAGCACATATGTATTGGTATTACAGCATGTATGAGGAACGTTTTTACGGGATAATACCTAGTACTTATTACGAAAACTGGCGCATAATTTTATGTTTTAATTTGTGTTTAATTAAAGCATAAAATTTTTATACGACGGAAAAAGTAATCGAACATTCAACAATAGGACTTTATTTAGTTTTATTATGCTTATTAGTGTGCGCAGTGAATACTGGAAAGCTGTTCAAGGAACTTGAAATATTGGAGTTACTGGGACTGTACAAAGCATGAACGCCCGGGCAAGAATCCGAACCCAGTATTTCTGCGACCACTTTTTTTTAATAGTGACACGGTTGTTTTCATGTAAATGTACGAATTTATAAATATATGTTTTATTTTTACGTGGGTATGACTGTTGCGTTCACAAAATGATTACAGTGTAGATAAGAAATTGACACGTGCTGCCAAGCGCTAGAAGAGATACTTCAAACTCCCTTGCGTGACTTGAACGGTAAAACTGAACAAATAAGTACACTACAATACACTAGATGTGCACCTTATACCTAGGGACACCTGTATTTCGCGATATCATTTCATGTCAAGGTATTTCACAAAACACTGTAGCTTTTTCTAAGAGTCATATGGCAAATTGCGAGGGTGCAGCAGTATGGTGACCACATTCTCATTGGCCCAGTCAAGAGCGGGACGACACCTCTCACCGACCTCAGCCAATAACCACCTCACCCATCGCCCTATCGCAACATCCAAAAAAATTTGCATCAATCACGTTTGACCACGCATCATGATAAATAAGAATGAGTTAAAATATTGTTCGTCGTTAAACACAGGTACAGTAATCTACAAACCCTTTTCTTTTTTTGGTGTCCCGCAAACATGGCGCCAACCTTCAAATTTCCTACTTTCATTAGAATATTTTGATGAGTTTCAACTACGAGTTAAGTATAAATCGTCAGTTTTAATCCTTTCTCGTTCACGTGATAAAAGCACAATGGCGGTAGTGCGACTGCTCTCTTTCTCAGAATTGTTTCCCGGGCACGGCACAACTTATTTCAAAAGTGCCGCGGATTCCCGCGCATGCGCGCCCCTCACGGGCTGCATGAGCTAGCTGTAAGCAGGCAGTTGTTTATTTCATGGGGGAGAAACTCTAACTGCCGAGACTGAGACCTAGGTTATTTTTAATAGTTTGGAACTCATCCGCTAAATATCAGCTTTGATAATAACAAAGCTATACTGATTGCGAGAAGTAATGCGTAACATATCAGGCAAACAAACCAGTAAAAATTAATTCTGGTTATTTTGGTAGCCACCTATCTTGTGGTGTAGAAAACTAGAAATAATGCGTCTCCTATAACATGCTTTTATGTTTTTTATGACTCGCCAGTATTAGGTAATTAGTCATGAAGTAGTTAAATTAACATTGAAAAACCTAACACTTAAGATTTAAACCTCCTACCCGAGTTTTTTTTTTTTTTTTTTTTTTTTTGCTGGTAGTTATGAACCAGCTCAAAAGATAGCGTCAAATGTCGTGCTAAACGTGGTTTCAGTTCCACTGTAAGAATAGCACTTATGTATCTTCTTCCTTGTTCTATGGTTTATCCCATCCCGGGATCTCGGGATGGTCGATGTTGCTAAAGACCCTGTCACACGGTCGAATATTTGTCTCCTTCTATTTTTGAGATTATTCTTATTGGGGGTAGTATTCTACAAAAATGGCTTTCAATGCGACTTCGTATAAACTTCTGCAGAACAGCTATTAGTCAGTATAAATTCATTTGCAGATTTTTATGTAGCTGAATATGTGTTTGTACATGTAAATTATCACTAGAAAATATATGAGTAACCTATTTTTTGGTTAATTTTTATAAAATGTTATATCACCCAACAAAGCTTTCGGCACAACAGTGTTGCAACGAGCGTACGACGGAAATTGGTACAACAGCAGTAACCTCAACAGGTTCATCGGCTAGACATCCTTGCACCTACTAAAATGTCGTTTGCATTTGTTCATGATGCAACGAATACACGAAAAGAGTAAATGTCTGAAGAATCACTCTCGCATGATGAGTGTAATTTTTGGTTTACACGTATCGACAGTTTCAGAACACATGCAGAAAATGTCTACTGTGGAACTTCATGCGGACATATCGTCTTCTCAGTTTAGTTTGGAGGCTCGTATGCATACAACCTCTAGTAGCAAAACAGATGTGCAGCAACCGATGGCGATGCCGCCTGTACATGAATTTAAACATACGACTGTACTTGCTTCATGACAAGTAAATTAGTATGACGGATTCCTTTTGGCAAAATTTGCAGTTTGTGGAATGTTGGAATAATATTACTAAAATACCTTCAGTGAGTCGAAAGAAATTGGAATTTCTTGGCGATATCAAGTTGAACAATAAGGATGTAGCTGAGCTCAGGTAAAGTTTAGGTTATGAAGATGAGTTATAGACTCCTATCTGTATATAACTGCAGGGTCCCTGGGAATTCAACTACTTCTAGGTCACAACTGGCAGGTATAAACTTTTTCTGGTCAGCAAATGGTTACAAAGCACAAAACACATGGCCCAGAGGGCGAGGTGGTGTCACGGAATGATGTTGTAATGCAGAATTTAATTTCTGGGAGGGGCGGATATAATCTGCGTAGCGTCTGTACCGGGTGTTTCATATCTTACAAATTTTTTTTTTGAAAACATGCATTTTTAGCATTGTTCACCCTTCTAAAAATGCACTTTTTTTTTTTTACGAAATACGGGAACAGGGTTGTTCAAACGCCCTCAGCGTGATATTAAATGGTTTTCGTAAGCAGGCTCTACCCAGATGTCTTGAGCGGTTTTTCATGCGGCGTGTTTATTGTTCTGCAGCTGTGCTCGATGTGCGTGCACCCGGGTGGAAGTGGGGGCTCAATAAAAGTCTCCCCACGTATCGCTGGGGAACAACATCATCCCCAACACCCCTCGGGGCACAAAGCCCCCCGGGGCGCCATTAATGTTTCAGCGCCGGCGCGTCTCAAAGGCGAGATCTCTCGGCGGCGGGCTTACGAGGGAATGAGAGGATTGGCGCCGGGGAAAAAAAAAGGGGGGGGGGAGAGAGGTTTCCGGGATCGTGGTTTTCGTCCACCGAGGAGATAATCCCGCGGCCAGTGCGCCGTTTCGGCCTTCATTAGCTCCCCTGGAGCTAGATGCCATCTGCTAATTACCACGGCGTGAAAGAAGGAATAAAAAAAGAGAGCCGGCATTCTTGATCGCAACAACTGGGTCGGCGACAGACTCGCCACAGCAGCGATGCGCTGCGATGTGTGTGGCGGAGATTATTTTGAAATATCTTAAAGAGAGAAACAAAGAAAACGAAAGCGACCACCTTGACTCAAAACAGTTTTCAGGCCATGAAAATTTTATTTTTAGTTCATTTTCGACATTTGACCTTTTTAGATTAAAATTTTTATGTAATACCTGAAATAGGATTTGGCTGCTTAAAATAGTTTCTCTCAGATTTCATTTCCATCTAGTATTGACGGACGTTATTTTATAATATTTCAAAATATTTTCATGTTGCATTACAGGCAAAATTGCACAATAAAATAAAAAAAATTATGACATAAAAATTTCTGAAATCAATTTTGCATATTTCGATAACGATCATCACCTTTTAAGTTGGAGATAGCGGTTTGCGACCAAAGGATCGAACATCACAGCATTTAGTAAACCTTTAATTTTGTAAGCAAGTCGCCCGATTGGAGCTTTTAATTCAAAGTATGTATTTATTTTAATCTACTTTATCAGCATTTAATTGCCTAAAAATATTGATAAATACCTTGTTAATGAAAATTTTCATATAAACCGTAATAAAAAGGTTGATATACTTATAAAAATTGTCTTGGAAAACAGAAAGCAACCTTATTAAGCACCCTAGTATATTATAAAAATTATAAAATCCTAATGTTAATTTTAAAAAGACATATATTCGCATTTGTACAAAACCTATTTGTAATGTTAAGAGATTATATTAAAAAATTAAAATGTTCTTATGTGAAATTAATTTAGAAGAAAATTAAATTTAATTAAATGTAGTAAAAAATCGATTGATGTTAATTAATATATTTTTAATTATAACTATTGATTGAGTACTATGATATATTTTACAAGATTATTAATAGAAATAAGCAGAAATGAAATGTGTATTCCTCTTAATTAGATTGGATTATCTTGGATGAAGGGAATAATGCTGTTTCCACAACAAATTATTCCACCTACCGAGGCTTAAAAAGCGCAAAATGTGTATGACGTAAATTAACTCAGTCTCTAATTTGCAGGTAACAAAATTTGTGAGTTAATCCCTTATGCAAAAATGAGAAAGAAAACATATTTCATATGAAACATTGCTGGTGTACACTGAATGTCATAGAGAAACCTCAAGAACGGACAAAGAGATGAATAGATACAAGTTAAAAGCATCCGATGCCAGAAACTAAATGCAACACTGCACACACGAACACAGTGGCCAGTGGACTGACAACGACGAGACAGTTGCAACAAGATCAGCAAATACAGACAAAAAACGACCTTGGACAACACAACGACAAACAAAAGAACCCAGAGATGATTAAAAGAAAAAAGATATTTGGGACAACACAACGACAGCGTAAACGAACACACTCGGCTTCCAAAACCAAAACTTCTGCGACGTTCCGGGAACTGACACCTGCTCCCGTCATCAGGCACAAACTGGTGACTGGGGGCTGATTTTTGCCTGTGTATATCTCTTTGTTCGTTCTTGAGGTTTCTCTATGATATACAATATGAGCATGTCCAAAAATAAATTGCTTTAAATCAATATTTCCACACTGCAAGAATCATTCAAAGAGCGTAGAGGCTGGATTGCACCCCAGTCATGACCACGTAATGATATGACCACAGCGTGAATTATGTGAACTGGCCGAAGGTGAATTAACTGTGGCCAGTCCATTGCCTTTCGCAGTACTGGGGTGTAGTGACAATAAAGTCCTGGATCCGGGGAGATTTCTTCCACAAGTTAGTATATATAGAGGCAAGATTATACGTTAAATAGCGATAAAACCGAAATAACAGTGAAAGTAAGTCGATACATCGTCAAATTCCGAAATGTAAGTCAATACACCGTCAGACAGCGGAACGGAAGTCAATAACACCGCCTTAACACCGAAACGCAGGTAAACTTCACCTCAGTTACCTTATTACAGCTATTAAAATATACAATTAATTTCATAAAACTTTATTTTAAGTTATTATTTAAAAATCTAAATACATGTAAGAACTAAAAAATAATAATTAGTTTCTGTTTACGATGTTTTCAAAGTGAAGTAAATAAAAGCAGTCTCTCTCTGATTATATACAGTTTTGGTAAAGGCCCATAAAGAAACATCACAAGAAAATGTACAAGTATAAAGATTTTGGGCTTTTAAAATGGTATATCTATTTTTTTATTATTAAGTTTGTTTTAGTTTCAGATTTTTTTTTAGCTTACTTTCATCAATATTATGTAGTAGTATTGTTTAACGAACTCAAATTAAGTGTCATACCACTAAATGTGCACGAAGTCTATCAATGCAATTGTGCTTGATATGCACTTATTAGATGAAGTTTTGACGACGATAAAAAATATCCCCTTTTTTAATGACAAAATTTGCATTTTTTAACACCATAAAATATTGGCGCTATTAATGTCTTAAAATCATCATGAATGTTTGTGTTGGCGTGACACTCTCCGAAGTGTTCTGCACCATAAAGCTCATAAAGTATTGAAGGGGTGAGGAGGCAGTACGTCTGGCAGCTAAACCACTGTTGTTGCGATGAGAGATTTCATATTTTCTTTAGATGCCGACAGCCTTTTTACCGGCGGCAGGCGACCTGACGCTATAGTTCTTCTGGAGTTGAGACCCATGGCACATTAACGTTATTAAACTTACAATTAGTATTATTATTAATATGCGCCCAAAACCCCCTTTCCATAGATTTAAGAGCACACGCTGTATGACAGCGTGTCGGGCGTCGGAATGTTTTCGCCCGCCGCCAGGGGCGCATCGAAGCGACCAATAAACATTGCGGGCCGCGAGGTCCCAGCTCCCGGCCCCAGCATGGTTCAAACTTCTCTGCCCCGACCATCTTTTCTTCCGGGCCATCCGTCTTGTCCTGTACTGAACCTACCTGCTCAAAGCTATAAGTGCCTCACAGGGAGTGGACTGGAGTTGACTTGCCCCGACTCGAGTCCGGTAAGAACTTCCACTAACGGCGTGGCGCCTCTGCGACCAGACAGGTCTCGACACGACTGCAGTGGAGCGACAGGACTCAGGTCGGCGCCGGTCTCGGGGGAAACTAACCTGACTCAGGTCCCCCCCCCCCCCCCCACTCCATTCTCTCCGCGTGTTCTCGAGTTGCTGGCGGGACACGTGTGCGACGAGATGGAAGGAACATCAGCAGAGGAACTCCTGACTGAAGCTGTGCGTGTTAATAAGGTACTGTGCGATACCGATGATAAAACATTTTTGTGACACTGAAAAACAAAATATGGGCTGAAATAGCCGTGAATCGGGTGGGCATAATTGTTTTTTTATTATTACAGAGCCGTTTATAGAATTATTTCAGTCTGTTAGCTAAGGTTCAAATTCTTATTCTTAGTGATATTAATACATTTAGGCCTGGAAATATCGCTGATTTATTTTATGCCAGTTTGGAAAAAAACTGTAACATAAGTTTATTTCTGTGTTACTTTCATTATTGGATAAAAAATTATTTGTCACGCCCTGGATGACTATAAGAGAGTAGTGCCTAATAAATAGTTTTCAGAAGAGCACTATAACCATGTGTAATTTTAGACTTTAAAAAAAAGCAGCCAAATACACATTAGAGAACGTCTTGAGTCTACAAAAAACTTTAATGTTAAGCCTGACGCTCAATAAAACTGCAAAATTTCCGGGCCTATAATTATACCTACATGTGTTAGAAGTTACGTAGTACATTTTTATTTCAGTTGATATGGCTAGAACAATGTGAATGAAGTTGTGGGATCCGTACCGAAGCAGTGTAAAGCGTTTAAAAGCTAATTTTAGAAGTGGGAACAAAGCTGCTCGTTGCAAGCCGTGGAAATATTCACAACAAATAGCATTCCTATAGACATATATTAATTGTAGGCTCAGACACACAAACGATGATACATGCCACTACTCTGAGGAAGATAACACAGAAGACATATCAAATGAAGTTGGAAACAGTATGCAGCCACGCATTGGTGCTATGTCTTAGGCAACCTGGCTCAAGACATAAACACTTTGTGACGTGAATTAATTCAACCTCCTGATGGTCTGAAAACTGTTTTTCGACTCTATGTGGACGGCAAAAAAAAAAACTTACACCAAACCATCAGAGGGCTGTTAAGCGTAAGGTGTGTTTTGCTGTCTCCGAGGCTGAATATCATATGGAGAGCCTGTCTTCGTCTACAGCCCCACAAGTTGTAACATCCTCATGTGCACATATCTGTAGAGAATTTGTAAATGTCACTCATTCCAGTGAAAGTATCAGTAGACTACCAATAAGTGACATTTTTATAAGTTACACGGAAACTCTACATAGTAATGCTTAGTTTATATAATATCTTCCCCACCTCAAAATATATTTTTATTACTTATAATTAACCACTAATGTTTTTCATTGTTGTGTCGTTTCAGTAGATATCTATTTCAACAATGTATGCTGATAATTTAAATGTTTATTATTAGGGAACAGTTTATTGTGCTGTACATACTTTATTCTCTTAGTTTAGGATTACATCGTTTTTTATTCTTGACAGTTTTCGTACTATCTTAAACAAATCATTGTATTATTCACAAATAACACACTAACTGTAAATTCTTCATTTCCTGGTTCGGATTCTGAACTCAGATCCAGAAGCACATGTCTGTCACATAGTCACAGTTTGGGCCCCTGCCTCAGAATGAAGTGCCGTCTCCTGGCTCATGCTCACTCAGGTCTTGTGGGTGTGGCACATAGCCACTGTAGTGTGGTCAAGTCATGTCAACTCCAGTCCACTATCTTTGGCGTATTAGCTTTAATGCTTGCAATATTGAACCCCGCTTGGATGTGCCCAGGTTTTACCCTGTGACTAAGCAGGCATCACCTGGGTGTATATTTAAGATAGCGGAGTTAGTGTTGGCTTCAATCGCTGCCATGGGTGGCCAATCCCCATATAGCACACGAACGAAGTATGCCACCCTTCTTGCATGGATTAAATCCCGTATAGGCTTCTGACTGAGACGCACTTATTGTTAATGAGGTTAGGAAAAAAAAATTGCCGCTGAGGTTATAGTACACACCGAGTCCACACACTAGCTAGTTGTAACGTGAGTTCGGAGGGACTTCTGGGCCTTGGCATAGAGCCAGGAGATTTTGGAACTTTCAGACCCGCTGGTCCATTAATCTGCAGATTAAGTATTACCGCCTGTGGCCCCAATTCGAACCAATACGAGGTTCGTTCCAAAAAAAATCGCCGAAAAAAATTTCATCACACAAACCCACAAACTATGTTTGTATGTTGCGTGTTTTAGGTTTCATAAAATTACAAATTTAAAATATTTAAGATTCTGTTGGAGTTTGAAAGCTTTGGACTGAAGTTTAATTAACGTCCTTTGTATTGGTTTGGCTTCACGTAATATAATTTTTGTCAGTTACCAAACAAGCTAATTTTTTTTCCCATCAAAAGTAGAATATGAATCAGACCTCCACATTATATTAAAGTTGTTGTACAACGTCGAATAGCTTTGTAAATCCTTATCAAATATTGGTTTTTTACGAAAAAAATGAAGGGAATCGAAAGGAAGAGATGAAGAAAAAAACATATAGGAACAGTCGGTGTAAGCTCACACGCTCTCTCTCTCTCTTTCTAGTGCTGCGGCTCGAGGTCGATGTGGCAACACTGCTTGCGGGAGAGGTACCGTGAGAGCAGGTATTTGCTTGTGGGCACAACGGCAACGAGGCAAGGCCGGGGACGGACGTGCTGTCCGGTCGCTCTCGACTTGTTAGTAAATTGTTTGCGTAAGGCCCTGTCACACTGGCAAACTTTCGCTTCCAACACCTTCCAGTATGTTGTGCCAAATAAAGTTGTAGAGTTATGAAGTCACCGAAAAAGTTATTAGCGCAGCCACGTTTGTTTGACAAGTCGGATAACTTAAGCTTCCATCAACTATTTTGTATACAACTATTTTTTATTCCTAAACAATGTTGGATGCAATCGGTCAAATAAAAATGTTTCTATCGAAAACGGAAATAACATCCGTTTCCATCAAAACTAATCTTTAAAATGGCAATATATGAGTGATTAAAGAGGTTATGAAAAGTGAAATAACAAGCATTATATTAATATGAATATGAATGTCATATGGGTAAGAATTTTTTGTGTAAAAAGAAAACCGTATTTAAATAACTTTAAAAAATCACTGAAATCATATTTAACCATGTAAATTATATTATTGTAAATTAAATTTATACATTTTCCAAAAAATTATAAATGGGCATCGATACTAATACAATGATTTTATAATCTTTATTAATCTATAATGTATAGGATTAATTTACAAATCCAAAAATGACATATAAAAGAGATTATTACGTTTGATTCACGCAATGAAAATTCCTTTTATATGTAAGGTTACGTGACATCGCACGTAACAATTCGGCACTTCGCACTTCCGATTTGCGGGGAAAAAAAATCACTGTCAAACATTCAAGCTTCGTTTTGGATGGATACACAATAGGGACTCACGTAATTTTTTAAAAGTTTCTATTTACTTTAACTTGCGTTACAACATCCAGATCAAATATATACGTGTACGTATACACCACAGGATCGGCAACGTAATTAAAACACAGAAATATAGGGAAAAAAAACACACAGAACAACATTCAGAACTACGGATTGTAATGTTATCTATAAAAACCGCGATGATTGAATGGGAAGGAATATCGATATGCCGAAGTATCGATATATATATTTTTTCAGGTGGGAACGTAACAGATAAGTACCGAAAATTGGTAGCCATTTTCCGCTCAATGCCACCCCTCTAACTCTATTGTAAAATATATTAGAGACAAATAACAGCGCCTTGAGCACCGCGATTCACATTTTGGGTACCCGTAGATTTATGTCGCAGGTGTATACCACGTGCGCACGCTGTGCCATTATAACCTTTGCGGACCCAACATCGAAAGGTCTATTTGCCAATTAAACTATCAGAAAAAAGTTTGTTGTGGGAAACGCAATCGGCGCGTTTTAAAGTTCTGTATGCCCGTGTTTAAAGGCTGGTATTCCAAGACACAGAAATTAAGGTTTTAGGAGTTGAATATTCTACACCTGTAGCCTAACCGTATTCCTAATGAACATAACCGCTCTTTAACCCACGGCCAGTCTCTTATTTTTAGGGAACGGATTTTGGCGTCCTATCCGTTGCCGATGTGTTGCCCAAATTCCGCGCATGCGCAGAGCTCACTTTTTCGTTGATTTCGTCCAGGAGGCGGATCCACGTCTGGCGCCAGTGACTCGTATATAGTCACTTTTGTGATCATCGGGAGACGTACCAAGCGTGTTTGTGTGCCAACTGAAACTTTATGACAGCGAAACTATCATAGAATACATTTTGTACACTTCATTGTCATAACAAGAAATAATCGCAACTGGAAAAAGTAAGTGAGAAAATTAACACTTGTATCGATGATTGTGAAACGTCCGATAGAGTGCGTTGAAACCAGTTTCTAGCCTCGCGCATGGCATGTAAAGTTTATTAAGACATTTACTAATTGTTTCCTTAATGGGATTCGGTTTGGACACGTTCCGGAATACGACCCGTTCCAGTTTAATCTCAACAAGGCGGTGCTTATTCGTTACCTTACCCGAACGTCTTGGAATATCGCTCTAAGTCCAGTAAGTGTTTTGTCTCTTCGTAAGTAGTAAATTATAACATAAACTGCATAGGAATGCAATTCGACATTTAACACAAGCAACATCAGCTGTTGTCGGAGTAATATTCGTAAACAGAAGAACATTTCAATTATTGTTGATTTTCAACAGTTGAGTTGACATATCGTGCACCAATAAAAGTTTTATGTGAAAATGTAAAAAGAAAAAATCTTATCTGAATTATACGGTTAATAGTCTCCAGTAATCATCTGTAGTGTATGTTCTCTTTGTTAAAACATTTAGTTGATAGTTACTCTTGAAACTTTTTGGTATGAATAAGATACTTCTAATGAATAGTGAATATATATACATTATACTTTTGAAACATATATGAAAGCCAACAGAAAAAATTTAAGATTTAAATGAAATTTGTGTTTTAATGTTTTATTATTATGCAAATTTTAGCGGGTAGAAGTGATTTTTCATATCGGTATAGGCTACTCTCTGAAATACAGACGGAACTCTAACCTGGCAGCTGTGGGAACGAGAACTAAAGAACAAAGCAATAATTTACTAGACATCGCGAGCATTCTGCTGATCTGAACTGTCGTGCAGCTGAGCACTGACTCGTGAACCAGAAAAACACGGACCGGGTCCCACGAGGTACGGTGTTAAAATATTCTCTGTGACGTCGAAACCTGCATTATTCCCGTCTCCCCTCCCCCCCCCCCCCCCTAGGAACGTGCTAGAGGTCCATCCTTTCTTTTTTTTTTTCCTCTTACGTTTTCGTTTCGTTACGCCAGCGTTCTTCATCCTACCCGAAACCCTCAGGAGGCCTGATGGGAGAGAGAGAGATAGAGAGTGTCTGGGGCAATACAGATGAGAGTAAACATTTTATACTTTGTACTCCTAAGCCCCCTTTCCATCCCATCGATGAAGGGCTCCCTCAATTTCCATCCCCCGACTGCCGTGTCCTCTGTGTTGACAGCTTTATTGTGGGAATCATTTCCTGTTACGAGCGGAGGTACAAAAAATATATACTTCTCATGGATGTGTCACAACAACAAGCGTTAGAAGCGAAACTTCACAGACTGGTTTTTCAGTTCTACGTCAGTTCACTAACGGCGCTGCAGGCAGCACTTCTGCTGTCATCTGTGTTTTTGCCAAGTTATTTGATTTCCAAAATATTTTACGTTAATTTGCGATTCGAAGGGATTTAGTGTTATTTTCTAGTACAGTACAGGTTATGTGTAAGTTGTGTGTTTACAAATTTAAATAAACAGGGAAATTTTAGTTTGTAGTGTTAAAAATTGTGCGTGTAATGTGCGGATGACATACCCGCGGCCACGAGTCCTCGACACTCCTACTCTCTCGACAGCGTCGCCACAGAAGTGCAAGTGGAACAAGCATGGAGTCAAACAGCATTGCACTACTCACTACACACTACTCTCTTCCTGAACGTTACTCTTTCCCCAACGTTATGAGAGTTAGGCTTTTTTTTTTCTTACGCTTGTTTACCGTCGTCTCTTGACTTAGGTTGCCGGCTGTAAAGAAACTGCATTTCAAAATTCTTTTTTTTTTTAAGAGAGAAGGTCAAGTGAATTGTTTCAGAGTACCCTTGATGTAAACGTTTTGGCATCCCAAATCAGGGTGTTAAGTCGCGCGGTTATTTAAACAAAAATGATGATAATTGGAGTAGGATGTGTCGGGACACGACCGCAAGTGCTTAACGTGAATACGTCGTGTGGATGGGAAGTTCAGAAAATACGGTAATTCTAATCAACTAGGCCACGGCTGATTACTATGAGATGATGCCTGCTCTCGCACTAGGCCAGGCGAGGCGTGCCATCTTAGCTTCCTTCCTCTCCCTGCATAATTCGGCACCGGTAAGCAGCACCTTACTGGTATCAGCACAAGCAGTTCTTTCTTCTGTCATTTCCTGCCATTCCGATTGTATAAATTTGACATATGTTTTAGACATTGTGATTATTTTGCACTTGTCTTCGTAATTTCATCTCACGGTTATTATATAATAAACTTTTTTTTAAACTTTTCAAATGTGGTTGAAATAACTCACTATTTTCACACGGCGAAGATGATAAACTATGAGTTTGCCACAGGCTAAATTTCTGTGTTGAACTCACTCGAGAATCTTGGCACTCGAAGAAGTTGGCGCATCTCCAATAACGGTTATCTTGCCCTAAATTCCACATAATACTTCCAGACGGCTAGAAAACCCAACATTGTCAGCGAAAACAACACCGCACTGAAATTCTGATTTGCGTTCCACGTCAACTAATGCTGTGGGCACGTTTGGCAAGCCGTAAATCAGATTACAGTTCAGGCTGACTATACAATTTGTGATAAAACACTGAATCATGGTCTGTGTTTCTGATTGTTTAATTTTCATTCATGTACACGTCTAATTTCGCCTCATGAATCCTAGCAATATCGTTCCTAAGCAAACACGGCCAAAATGGTCTGGCCAATTAAGGCAATGGCTTCTCTTGCAGGCGACCGCTAATTGCAAGAAAAGAAAGTGATGTATTGGGTATGCAATATTGCATTCAAATGAGTGTTTACTTTTTAATGATCTAATTACCTGTCCTCATGTATAAACCAAATTATAAGAGAGTTATATTAAAAATAAACGTTTATCTAAAAAATATTCCACTGGAAAACAAATCCTCACACGAAAACAAAAAATACGCCACCAAAAGGAACATTGAAATAAAAAATATAATGACGTCAATGATTATGACCATCCCGCAAAAGACGTGCGTTTGAAGTTTCTGGCCTCTCCGGTTGGTATTGTGTTTCTATCAGTTCATGTGGTTTTATCGAAGACATAAATAGACAAACAATGACACAACACAAAAGCTCAAAAATTGTAATTAAAATTAATTTTATGAATACTTACCGTAATCTGCCGGCGCTGTGACGCGTTCTCGAATCTACGAAGGAAAAAAAAAAAACAAAGTCAAATGAAGTCTCAGACTTGAAGACAAGCCCACACCAGTTAGCACTGCTACATCAACAATTAAAAATTCATCATTCATCATATGGCGACAGTATTTGTTTTGCAAAGATTTTTGAATTAAATGATCCTTGGTATTGAAACACGGGTTATTTGAAATGATCTGAAGAACTATAAAAATTAAAAACAACTTAAAAAATATCTGACCGCTTCATGTACGGCCAGGAGAAAATGCGAAATATGGCAGCTGCCAATGAACACATGGCAATATCTTGTTTAGGCACATGTTAGTGATGTATACCTACCTAGAGCCACAATAACGAGAATATTGAAAGTCTCTCTTCCCATCAGAAAACTTGAGAGTTTGTATTTTTTTAAAGGATGTATGTCCCATTCCAGGTCATTATTTTATATTTACGTTTAACACAGTTAAAATTTTAGTCTTTTTCAGTGGTAGAGCTTCATCAAAATGAAAAAAAAAAAATTTACAGGGCATACTTTTGCATAATTAACTGGCAAAGTTGAATTTTTAACAGTTTTGTGCAGTATGGATAAGGTATGAAATGTTTCGGGTTTAAAAGACATTTATGTTGCCTATTATGTTATATTGTTTACAAATTTTTTTTCAGAAAAAATCTGAGGATTTTAAACAGCTAAGAAAATTTGAATATTTGTTTCTTAAATAAATTAAACCATGCCACATAGTAGCCAACAAAATTTACCTTAAATTAAAAAGTTCCAGTTTCATATTCCATTTCATTCTTAAAGTCCATACTGCACAAAAAAGGTTAAAAATGTAACTTTGACACATAATTATTCAAAAGGTATGCGATATATATATTTTTTCAAAGTTCAGCCACTCAAATTTCTACAAGTTTAACCGAGTGGAACGTAAATATAAAATAAGGGCCTGGGACGGGACATACGCCCTAAAGCAGCAGTTGCAACAGACACGTTCCTCTTCTATCGTGCATAAAAAAAACTACCAGTTAAGAGCCAACTAAAGCGAATTACACACATCCCTCTTATATAGCAAAATGTTTATCAAAATGAAATAAGCCAATAGGAAAGTAAACTTTGTAACATTATGCAACGAGAGAAAACTTTGGATTGTAGCGTGACACCAAAGGAATACTTGAAATTTCAGGATCCATGAAATTAAAGGGAGAATGATGCGCCACTTAAGATTACGAATCGTACATCGAGTGAAGTGAAGAAATTCATAATTCATTCCAGCAAAAATAGACGTAAAATTGACTTATGTCAGTTATTCATGCAAACTACAAAAGAAGCATCGGTGACATAACATGTCTAACACATTTAGGTACCAACTGACAACATACTCGACCAACAGAATTAGCTATACGGTTTTACGTTGCTAGGTCAATTATTATGTTTCTAATATTTCGTGTTTATACACATGAATTTAAATAAATTCGTAATATAACCAGTTTTGATGGTTAATTAAAGGATTATTCTACTTAAGAAGTTTTTATTTAAGTTTTTTATGAACTTTAAAACATTTTTTTTTGTCAGCCCTAGCATGTATTAAAAGCATGAAATCATATAGTATACAGTATTATATTAACCGTTCGTATGAATTCTTCACCTTAAAATTGTTTATTTTCAACATTGCATTCAAAAATTAATAAAAATTATGTTTGCCCAAAAACAAGAAAAAATCACGATACTATGGTTTTTGAAAAACATAATTTATATGAATTTATGAATGATGTACTAGAAATAAAAAGTTTTAAGCCAAAGTCTACATAGGTACAAATCCAAATATGTACATGCTTTCAGTAGCTACATGCTGCCTTTAAGTTAATAAAAAAAACTGTAAAATAAGGACTTTTTAAATCACTTTTATGAACAATTAACTAGAGCTATATCATGAATTCATAAAATAAAATAAAAAAGATGTAGAGTTTCGGTGCTCGCCAGTGATGTGTAAACATCTAACCTCGGAAACGAGCAAACTCGTGTGTTTTCATGTCGATCATGTTACAAATAAGCTTATAATACGAAACTCTGGCACAAAATTTAACGCAGAGTTCTTTAAAATAATGCCGAACGCGATAAATAAACTGATAAATAAAACATTCACTTTACAAATATCAAAATTTCTGGAAGCGAATCACACACATACTTTCTGCGTCCGCGGCTAGAATTCGCTGCTTGAGTCGCAAACGTTGCTTGCCTACCATCAAACGCAGATAGCAATCAGCAGCACGAAACAACCAGAAAATTTAAACTATTATAGAAACGGCTCCGGAAAACACCGGCTTTGGACCTGATTTTCGACAGTGAATTTTTTAAAAATAATGCCAATCTTGTTAAAATTCACTAAACTTTTAATAGTATGAAGTTTTCGCACACGCTACAAGTTATACTTTTATGGCATTACTAAAATATCAACGTAAAACTTTTTAAAACGCATATTATTTCACCAATATGTTTGTATATTTGTTTTAGCTTAAACGACTGAAATAAAACACTTTGGTTAGTACTGATAATGGTTCAGATGCACGTAAAAACGGTACAGTATGTGCTATTTACGGCTCTAATAATTACCAAGTGCAAAAGAAGGCGAAATAGTTCTACTCTTTTCCAAATAGTGACCTATAATTATATGCTATTCCACTCTGCAATGTTTTCCCAGAAAAATTATCAAAGAATGTGTAACACCTGCTATAAGAAATTTTCTTACACTGCTCCGTGAGACGCCATCATGATCTCGATAGTTTTAAACCATAACAATTTCTGTCGTTTAATTTCCTAAATTTGCCTTCATCAAACATAGTAGGAATTCGTTTGAATGCCTGAAGCTGATAGTGACTCGCTGTTACAAATTGATTATTTCCCGGTGAAGTCTTTGGCATTAAGTTGAATTAATTTTTGAGAATGAATATAACTCTAAGTATAATGTCAATAGACACACTGTTACAGTCTATAAAAATCTCTTAATGTATATTCTGCCTTAAATGTGTTCAATTTTAAACTTAAAACAAAAAAAAAGGACGGCATAGAAAGCCGTTGAAACCAATATAGGCCTAGGCTCCGAAAAGAAAAAAAGTTCAAAGCCTTCTTCTCATCGGCGACTGCGGGAGACGGAGTAAGCTATCTCTCCTGGCGTGGGTGGCGGGTGACGTATCGATGTATCGATGCGTCGGGGAAGGACGACTAATCGACCCCGACAGAAGCGATCCGCCCGGGTGAAAGGCTCGATGGTGTGTCGGGTTCACGCCAAGGGATGGGGTTGGTGAGATGAGAAGAAGAGGTAGGCGAGGGGGGGAGAGATGCTCGGTGGGACGCAATCAGCTGTGATTTGCCGCGACTCGACGTGGCATAGTATAGGCTCTTTCCTACTTCTTCTTTTTTGCAGGCTCTTTGCGGCTTGCGAGTCGGTTCGGGTGTGTTGGAGAGGCGACGAAGGAACAGAGGGGAGAAAAACCGGGTGTGGAAGACGAGGATTGGGGGGGGGGGGGGGGTGGAGAGCTGTAAATTTAGCGCGCTGCCACGTATTTCTCCCTCGCAAAACAGCGCCGGCTTGCGTGGCGAGGGAGTGCTTCGTTCGTCCCACCAGCTCACTGCGTCGCGTCGGGAGAAAACTATACGTCGAGAGGTTCGTTAGAAGATTCGGGATCACTTGAACAGATGCCAGTTCCCGAAACGTCGCAAATGTTTTGTCATAGCAAACCTACTGTTTTCGTCGGTGCTGTCGTCGTTGTGTTCTCCATAACAGCTGTTTAGTTTTATCGTTGGGTTCATCTGCTCGACATCCGCTGATTTAAAAACTGTTCTCTGTATTGTATTAAACCATTGGTAAAGTAGCAGAGCAGGGCACAGCAGGAGGGGATAGAGATAATATATGCCCCCTCCCCTCTCGAAGACGGGAAATATTAGCAAAATATCAGTGAAGGCAGTATATTATTTTGGGTGTTGCATGGTGAGCTGTTGCGACACCTGCAATTTAAACTGTGAGCGAAATAAGCTCCATATGACAGCGTGTTAGTGCCAATAGTTATGCACAACTACACGTGTTGAAATTTTATTTTATTTTATTTTCAAAAAGCATCGTACCACTCGATAAAAAAAAATTATTGTGCCCTGGTAGTGTGGTTTGCTTCTCCCGAGCCCTATGTGCATATTTCTTTATGGCCCTATAGCTCGATGGCTCGTCTCTCGGGATCCTTCGGCCACGCTCGTGCGTGTCCGTCGCTCGATGTCATTGATCGAGAGCTCGTCGACCACGATCGGTCACCTCTTTCGATACTTCCCTCGTTCATCAGAGTGCACTGGTGTCACTTGCGGGTACACTGCTGCTGCCGGCAGTCTCTTTGACGTGTGCAAGATCCTAGCTCTCCGTATACGGCACTTGCTAGGAGTGATTACGTGACTGGAACGAAAGTCCGATGAACGGGAATCTGTAACCACGGTGCCGAATTCGTCAAGATGGCGGACCCACATGTATAGAGTTACTTCCGTAAACATTAAGGGACATGCCATACTTATTGGTGTGTCAAATTAAACTTTATGACAGTGAAACTACCCTGAAATATATTTGGCAAACTAAAATAGTCATAGTAAAAAGTAATTACAAGTTTTAAAATCGGTAAGAAAACTGGCATTACAATGATTATAATAGCTACATATTCTTCTTCCGAATTTTCAATAGGCCCAGTAGCACAGCGATAGAGCGCGCCTGTATAAAGGACAAGGGTGAATATTTGACGTGGTTCAAAACCTCGTTAATGAAAACATTATTTTAAATAACATAATAACATAGTAATGTGTACTAATAATGTTGAATAACCTCAATAATTTTTTGGTTTGTATGTAGGAAGTGTTTACAGAATGATTTCAGTTGGATAAACAAAACCAAACATATACTTAGAGTTATAATATGTGTTTTTTAAATGTTTAATAATAATATTTTAGTAATGCCATAACAGTATAACTTCCAACGTATGCAGAATTTGTGTAGTATACACTGTTATAGTGAATTGTAAGAACAAAGGCAGTGTTGAAATAAAACTCCTTGTCTAAAATTAGGTCCAAAGCCGGGTTAAGGAATTGTTCATGTCTTTTTCGCTTTTATCGGAGAAGTTTCTACGGGTAATATTTGAAAATTCCTTTCTTTTTCGTGCCGCTAACTGCTAACTGCTAACTGGAACGTGCACTATTTAGGCAGCGAATTATAGCGGCGGCAGCAGAAAGTATTTATGTGAATCGCATCCAAATATTGTGGTAATCTAAAATATAATTATCTATCTCTCAGTATATTTATCGTGCTCCGCATTATTTTTTTAAGATTTCTATGTTAAATTCCGTGTCCGAGTTTCGCATTAAAAGTTATTTTCAACGTGAGAACACGTGAATTTACTGGTTGCCGAAGTCAGATGTTTACGCATCGCTGGAGAGTACTGAAAGACTCGCTGACATTCAGGTAGATTTCAAATAAATACTACCCGTTGTAGGCGTTACCATGGTGGCCTTTTGAAAATTCCATAGAGTTTTTCGTTTCACGGTCCATAGACCCAAAAACCATCGTCATTAAATATATAATCGCAATTTTAAGGACACGATAACTGTCTCAATTTTTCACAAAACACTTCCAATATGATACATAAAATTAAGTAGTAAAAAATCTAGGTCTAGTTCGTTAATGCGCAACATCCAACCGAAGGGGTAGAAATGGGGAAGGTTTTTATTAAAAAAACATAAAAAAACGCCGCAACTCCCATAATGTGGAAAATATCACATATCCGTTTGAACGTATTGTAACTCGTAGGAGTAATACCGAAATATTTTGTCTGAATAAGTTTTTGATACAACCATCACTGCAAGGGGTTGAAAAACAAGGTTTGGAAGAAAAAAAAAACAGAACTCCCTTCTTAGGTATAACATCAAATTTAAATGAATTATGTATTCATTTTATAATTTCTATCTAAAACGTTTGTTAGAATTTTTTTTATTACACAAACCATTGCTGCAAGAGGATGAAAAAATGAGGGGTGGAATTTAAAAAAATCATGAATCTCTTACTAGGTACACTATTAAATCCGTTCAAATTGTTTGTAAATCTTATAATTTTTATCTAAAACTTTTATCGGAAACAATTTTTGACAAAACGAACCATTGTTGCAGGGGTTGAAAAAATAAAGGGGTAGAATTAAAAAAAAAAAATAATTTAAAATAAATAAAAATCATAATAAAATAAAATAAAAATTCATAATTTACGTACCAAGTACACTATTAAATCCGTTGTTATATTGTTAAACATTAAATTATTATCTACAAATTTCGTCTTAAATAATTTAATACGACCAACCATTACTGCAAAGGGTGGAATGAACAGGGGTTGAATGACAAAACTATTCAATCCTTTCGTAGGCACACCATCATATTCGTTCGAATCATCATATTCGTTCGAATTATTTGTAAATACTATAATTTTTACCTAAAACATTTTCTGAAACAATTTTTAACAATACAAGCCATTACTGCAAGCGTTTAAAAAACCTGGGGTTGAAATAAGAAAATTAATAAAACTTCAATACCATGTAGGCCTACTCTGTGGAATAAATTTTTATTTTTGTTTAACTTTTTAAAAATTGTTGAAAACTTTTGTCTCAAGTAAATTTTATATCACAAATCATTACTGTTAGGGGTGGAAATAACAAGGGTAGAGAACCAAATGTCATTACGTTTTTAATATATATATACTAACAATTCCATTATAATTTATTTTGAAACTCCAAAAATGTATCGAAAACCTTGCTGAATCTACTTTTAATAAAACGAACTATTACAGTAAAAACAGGGATTGAAAAAAAAAAAAAAGAACTCTTAAAACTTTCTTAACGTCAAATTCGTCGGAATTTTTTAATAATCATCTTATATTACCTTAAAACTTTGTCTAAATATTTTTTTTACGCCCACTTATTAGTGCAAGGGATGAAAAATAGTTTTTTGTGGTCAAAAATAATTACATAACCACTTTAGTAGGCATGATATAAAATTCGTTGAGATATTCAATGCTGAATGCTATAGAGGTATTTGAGAAGCCCTCAATAGAAATGAATTTTATGTTTATTATTTTACTTCTTACCTCTATGACTTTGTCTTAGTCCTGTTATGAATTATATTTACCAGTATTGTATCTCTATGGTCAGGTCAATTTGGTTTTACTCTTTAAGTATTTTCATGTTTTATCTAAGTAATAATTTTATGAAATGTCTTTGCAAACATTTGTTAAACGGCGACGAATAGGAAATGAGCTTACACCTTTTAATATTGTTTTTGGGTCATTACTGAGGAAAGAGTATATGTGATTGGACGCTCGACTGCGCATATATTTTATTTAAAGAATTTAGTATTTCCAGTGTGATTTCGGAGAGTGTTCAATAGAGAAAGCTTTGACTGTTTGAAACAAATTGGAACTGGAGTTTCTGTTCTACTATCATGGGAGAAGGATTAGAGAGAAAGAGCTCCGTGATTTAGTCATAAATGAATGTAAGAATATCACGTAAAACATTGATACGACGACTGAATAGCTAGAATCTACGTGAAATTGATGATTTTATAATAAATACCGGAACTACACAATGAAGAAGAGGTAGTTACCGATGTTCGAAGCTCTACTAAAGAATCTACGACGACGATAAGTTTTGACTAACAGCATAAATATAACTGGATCAACGACGAATTAAGAAGAAAAGAAGAAAAGGACTATCAATCTTCGAGATGGAAGGAGTTCGACAGCGGTAGACGGCATCGTAGACGGTGTACCGGAGGACATCATCCTTCTAGACGACTCCAGGTGACCGACGCCAGTCCTGCTGGAGTACCAGCAGCACGAGAGGAGGTGCATCGAGACGGAGACCCAACCAGCGACATCGGAGGAGAGTGAGATCTAACCAGCAACATCGGAGGAGAGACAGGGGTTCGGAGAGGTTTTCCACAGCCTCTTGGTATTGTAACGACGCGACGAGGTTTGTTTGCCCCATCCCCGAATTAACAAGAACAGCGAGAAGTTACCTGTCCTATTTTAATGGCAAGATATCTTAAACTATGATGTTTACGATCAAGACCTAATTTGAAACTCGCAAAAACAACTTAATACTACTTAACTACGTAAAGACTTGTAGCTTGTACATACTGGACCTGGTTAACTGACATTGATCAGTAATATGTACGATATCAAAGTTAAAATCTGTTAAAGTCATTAATTGTCTTGAATGTTTAAAGAATAGCCCCAGGTCCAGAAGTCTTGAGACAGTTTGATCTACCGAAAGAGACTGAGCTAGTAAAAACAAAGAAAAGACTAATTTGCCAGTTAAAATGTGTTTCAATAATATTTAAAATATTGACTGATAACCAAACTATTATTCAGTGATACAATTACGTAAAACGTAATTAGTTCTGAAAGACATTTAAGTATAACGTATATTGAAATTTTGTTTAATGAAAAACCTATTTAAACATGAATAATTGTCTCAAAGGTATTTGTATGTTGCTTGCTAATCATTGACTCTGTCACTTTTCATGTTACAGTTGGATATGTTGCAAAAGAGTATTGTCACCCATACAACCATGATTTTGACCCTAGTAAAAAGTTAAATTTTCATTATATTTTATTTTTCCGATTGATAACCATACTTACATATCATGTGTATGTTAAACCAGATAGACAGAAATATTTATCTTGGATTGTCTTGAAAGAATAATTAGTTTTTATTACACTGAGATCAGCAGTCATAGAGAAGTTAATGCTTTTAAACACACTACTTATATTTGTTGATTTTAAGGTCAGAATACTTACACCAAAGAGAAGGAGACATACTGCTAAGGAATTATACGACATTTTATTGTTTGGTATTCACACTGAGTCAAACTACACCAGTACATACAACTTGAGAATAATTTATTTTCACTATCAACATAACAAGACATATTTTAGTTAATATTCTGTAGAGGTTAGTAGTTGTGCTACATACACAATCACAGCACTAGTACTTTATAGAGTTTTCACGGCGCCCAACTAGACCACATTTTACATTATAGATATTGGCATTTTAGGAAATATACTCTATAGAGTAATTCTGAAAATACTTATAGAAATTTTGATCACCCAACGGTGGTACACCCTTTTGAAATTTTGGTCGCTCATCCTTGGAGCTGTCTGAAAAATAACAGAAGAAAAGGGAAAATTCTGAAAACACTTCAGAATTTTTGGCGCACAACGTGGGGCCAACGTTAGGGACTATTTTATGATTTTTTTTTTGAACAACTCAAGACACTTTGAAAAATACAGACAGTAATTTTATTTTGTCAAGATGACAGACACAGGTAGGAAGTCATATTTTTTGAGAGGTAGCAATGACACTTCTGACTCTAGTCCTGAACGAGAACCTAGAGAAGTAGTACCAGAACAGCACATCGAGACTACTGGTATGGAGTCACAGCAGGAAATGGAGTTGGGTCATTCGCCGCCGACACCAACTGTTACCCTAGATGCACTGTTCCAGTTCATGAATAAGGAGAAATTAGAACGGGAGCGTAAAGAACAGGAGGAGAAACTAGAACGGGAGCGTAAAGAACAGGAGGAGAAACTAGAACGGGAACGGGAGAAACAAGAACGGGAGCGTATAGAACAGGAGGAGAAGTTAGAAAGGGAACAAAAGGAGCGAGAAAACGCCGAAAGACTAGACAATTTAGTGCAAGTCTTAAATAACACTTTAGGCAGGATTGCAGATGAAACAGCAGAAATCAGGCATGACTTAACTGAAACACAGCACGAGATGCAACAGAAGTTTTCCAGTGTACACACTCGTATTGAAGGTGTAGAAATATTCAGTAAACGCACTGACGATAAAGTAGTACACTTAAGCGAGCGTCTAACAGGAAGGTTAGATATGGTAGAGGCGAAAATAGGGGAAATAGAAAGAGAATCCAGACACACCGCAACATTCTCGCCCCAACTAACGACTCACCACACTAGCGAATGTAATACCGACAAGGAAGACACGCCGGTAAACAAATCGATAATGATAGAAGCCGAGCGAAATCCCGCGAATATTAGTACTGCAATTATGTCAGCAGATCCGGTACTTACACTACACCACCCTTCTAAGAAATGGTTGGATGACGTTCCAACATATTCAGGGAAAAGTAATGAAAACCCTCGAAGATTCTTAAATCAGTTTGGAGAATATTGCCACACATTTAAGTTAACAGACGCAGAAAAATTGAAATGCGTTAGCCACTGCTTGAAAAACACGGCATATTATTGGTGGGAGTTGGCGAAAGATTCGGTACACGCATACGAATCGTTTCAGAAAGCTTTCATATCCCAATTTTGGAATACTCGTATCCAAAGCAATTTGCGAATACAGTTGCATTCTGAAAAATTCGAAAATCGTAAATTTCAAAATTTAGAGGCGCATATCAGCGATATGTACGAGAGAACTCGTTATCTTGATTGCCGTATGGAAGACGAAGAGTTTATTGCCATGATAATTTCGCAATTACCACTCAATTATCAATTACAACTTAGTGGACGGCAATACAGTAATATTGTAGATTTCAAGGAACAACTGTTAACGTATGAACGACTCGTTAAGCTCGATAAAACGGTAACGCACAAAGAAACTAACGAGCGCAAGAACACGAACCAACAGACACCGTTATACAATAACTGGCGTAACCGAAATGAAGGGCAGAACAGCGGACACAAACAACCTCAAATTCACACACTGAACGTTGAAAACTGCGGAAGTAATTGGTATCACAATAGATATCGAGGTCAGCGATATGGTAACGGATTTTATAAACCACAGTACTATCGTCGTAGAAACGAGAAGCGACAAGACAGACGCGAAAATGAATCACAGTGGGAGAATAAACGTCAGGAGGGGACAGTTAATTTCAGAGAGAATTCAGGCGAAAATCGAAGAACGAAAGAACGATCGGCAAATTACAATAATCATTCCGGAGGTCAGTACAGCATAAATGCACAAACGTTTGTACCGTCTGAAAAAGGGAACAGCTTTAGCACCACCATTCACGACGCGCGACAAGGAGAAAGAAATTCATATTCTATAGCGCCAAGTCACGAGCAAAGCAACACGGAATGGCCGCGCATGCAATCTAGCAGAAGCTCAGATACAAACCAAGGAGGTAATAACACATTTTTGATTTCACCGAATGCAAATAATGGATTTGCTAATTTGTCACAAGAGCAAATTAGAGGATTTAAGGACAGTGCGGTAAACTAATTAGGGATGGCGAAAACCCGCTCCGCACGTCAGTCCCTAATTGTAAGTTAGACGGGGCTAGTATAAAATTGGATCCCGACGCAAATGACAAGAATAATTGTCGAAGCATACACACCATTATGTTCAAAGAAAACGAGCGTGAATTTTTACTCAGCGAGCCCACAGAAACCGAAGTTCAAGCGAAACAAGCACTATGTCCGGAGATATCGTTAACTTTAAACGGAGTTAAAGTGCCTGTACTATTAGACAGCGGCGCAGAGATATCCTGCATCAGCGAAGACTGCGTAGCCATGATAGAGAGCACCGGAATATCATTACCGAGAATGCCAGTACCGAGTTTAAAGATTCTAGGGGTTACATCAAGGGCTAGTCCCATCATTAATCGTCAGACCTTATTGGAAGTAGAAGGTTTAGGTAGCACCAAGTACATTAATGTATTAATCGTAAAAGGATTGGCTAAACCAGTAATTTTCGGTGTAGACTTTCTAACTAGCCATAAAATAATTTTGAATTTTGCAGGTTGGATGGTAACTGCTATGGATGACACAGAAAATACGAAAACTACTGAAAATTGGGAAGTTTCGGAAAAATGCATTGCAATCATTCATAAGGAAACTTCGTGTATTAATAGTGACATAAATTTGATGGCGACCGGAGCTGATTTAATAGAAGCTGTAAAGGGAATTACCATGGTAAATGAAACCGGTAGAAATAATCTTCTTCATGTCTTAAGAAATTTTCAAAATATATTTTCCGAAAAACCTGGGTTAAACAAATTATATACAGCTAGTATTCAGGTCATACCCGGTGAACCATTCCATAAAAAGTCGTATCCCATCCCGGCGAAATATTTGAAAGAGGCTGAAGAATATCTAGACTTAATGTTGGAATGGAATGTAATAAAGCGAGCGCCTAGCCCATTCACGAATGCGATACTCTGTGTGCGAAAGAAAGACGGAACAGTACGTTTATGCCTTGACGCGAGGGAGATCAACAAAATTACTGTTCGAGATCGGGAAAGTCCGAGACCAACGAATGATATTCTGCGATTATATCAGGGTGTCAAGTTTCTAACCACACTTGATTTGTCGGCAGGGTACTGGCAAATACCCTTAGAAGAAAGATCTAGACAGTACACATCATTCCTATTCAAGAACTCGCAGTATGTGTTCCAAGTCATGCCGTTCGGCTTATGTAATGCGGTAGCTGAGTTTACTCGTTGTCTGGACGAAACGCTAGGATCTGAGTGCAAAGGATTCGCGCGAGCATATGTCGACGACATTTTGATTACATCGTCATCATTCGAAGAACACCTGGAGCATATCGGCATTGTCCTAACGAAACTACGTGACGCAGGAATGACGGTGAAACTGCGAAAATCCGTATTTTGCCGACAAGAGTTACCATTTCTAGGGCATATTCTGACACCGACCGGAATTCATACCGATCCTGAAAAATTGAACCGTATTTCCAACTTCCCTACACCAAAGAATGTTAAACAACTACGTACATTCCTGGGAGTTATCGGGTTTTACCGAAATTACAGCGACAAGATAGCCAAGATCGCAGTCCCATTGTTTGATCTACTCAAGAAGGACAAGCTGTGGAAATGGGAAGCAGAACAGCGGGAAGCTTTTGAAGAACTCAAGAAGGTCTTTCTCGAAGAACGAGTCATCTATCATCCCATGTTAGGTCGGGAATTTCTACTATACACAGACGCATCTGATTATGCCTTAGGGGCGAAGCTAGCGCAAATGGACGATGAGGGAGTAGAACGTACCGTAGCGATGGCGAGTAGAACATTGAATTCGGCAGAGCGAAATTACACGGTCACGGAGAAAGAGACACTAGCAATAATATGGGCTCTGCCGAAGTTTCGAGACCTGCTTCTGGGAGAACATATAAAGCTAATGACTGACCATCAAGCCCTGATGTGTCTAAAAGCAGGCAAAATTTTTGGTAGCAGGCTGACACGATGGTGCTTGCTGATGCAAGAGTTTGACTTGGAAATATGCCACATTAAAGGGAAAGAGAATGTAGTCGCCGATTACCTAAGTCGAATACCCGATGTATTGAATGATGAATTGACACCGAGGAAGAACTCCAAGGAATTTTTGGTAGCTAATCTTGTGACACAACAACTTAAAGATAACGCAACAATCAAGAATGTTTTTGACCAGATAGCTCAACTGCAACAGGAAGATGAATTCTGCAAGGTCATAATAGATAAATTGAAGGGTTCAGAGGTTCCAACTAGGTTAGAGGAGAGATACTGCATGTCGGAGGGAGTATTGTTCAATCATAGCAAGGGAAAAGCCAGATTTGAAGAGCCATGGAAGCCGGTAATACCGAAGCGAAACATCAACTCGATTATTTGGGAGGTTCATAGGAATTGCGGGCATATTGGTTCAAAGAAGCTGACACAGTCATTGATTAGGCAGCTATACTCTCCGAATCTGCACAAGTCAGTCGCCGCCATTACTCGATCGTGCGACTTGTGTCAGAAAGCGAAACATGCCCAACAAAATCTCGAAGGTGAGTTTAAACCTATCCTTCCGGAGAGACCACTGCAGTTGGTATCAGTGGATGTATTGGGACCATTACCTAGATCAACAGCCGGGGTGAAATATGTGTTCGTGATGGTAGATTTATTTACAAAATACACCAAGTTGTATCCCATAGTCAATGCCACCAGCAAGATAGTATTCCAGAAAGTTAAACAGTTTATCGCGGAAGTGGGTCGACCGGAGAAAATTATTTCAGATCATGCCACACAATTCATGAGTCAAGTTTGGCAAGAAGGACTCAGAAAACTGCAAATCGTACCCACCACGTCTTCGGTGAGACACCCGCAGAGTAATCCTGTGGAGAGACAAATGCGCACACTTGGTAATATGTTGCGGACATTCTGCCACGATACACAGCAGAACTGGATGAGTAAATTAACGTTCATTGAATGCATTTTGAATAATACTGTACACAGTTCTACCAGTGTTACTCCATATGAAGCGTTAACAGGAAAAAGATCATTGATAATACCGTCATCGTTACTACCGAGACATCACGATGAAGCTCTGGCCGCAGAAGATAAAGAATTAGTCGAGATACAGAAGGAAACTGAAGAGTTGGTCGCAGCCAAGTTGACATCCACGGCGGATCTTCGGAGAAAATACCAGAAAGATTCCAGCAAGATGAGTTTTAATTGTGGAGATTTAGTACTCAAGAGAACGAATCCAGTAAGCCAATTTTGGAAGTACGTTACTAAGAAGCTATTTCTACTCTTCGATGGACCATATATGATCACGAAGATTATTAGAAGTAACTGTTACGAACTGTCTGACATTAAAACGAAACAAGTAATAGGACACTATAATATAACGCAGTTGAGGAAATATTACACTCCTGTAGAATAGTATACACTGTTACACATATGTCCGTTTGAAGACATATATCGGTGACAATACTCTATGTTTGCAAGTAAGTATGTAAATAAGGTCAATAATATGAAATGTAAATTTTCTGCAAATAATTAGAATATAGATGAGATGTTTGTATGATGAGAAATGGTCCTAAGACCTATATCAGAGTATAGTTCGTTAGTCACATTTCTGAAGGGGACTATTCTATAGAGGTATTTGAGAAGCCCTCAATAGAAATGAATTTTATGTTTATTATTTTACTTCTTACCTCTATGACTTTGTCTTAGTCCTGTTATGAATTATATTTACCAGTATTGTATCTCTATGGTCAGGTCAATTTGGTTTTACTCTTTAAGTATTTTCATGTTTTATCTAAGTAATAATTTTATGAAATGTCTTTGCAAACATTTGTTAAACGGCGACGAATAGGAAATGAGCTTACACCTTTTAATATTGTTTTTGGGTCATTACTGAGGAAAGAGTATATGTGATTGGACGCTCGACTGCGCATATATTTTATTTAAAGAATTTAGTATTTCCAGTGTGATTTCGGAGAGTGTTCAATAGAGAAAGCTTTGACTGTTTGAAACAAATTGGAACTGGAGTTTCTGTTCTACTATCATGGGAGAAGGATTAGAGAGAAAGAGCTCCGTGATTTAGTCATAAATGAATGTAAGAATATCACGTAAAACATTGGTACGACGACTGAATAGCTAGAATCTACGTGAAATTGATGATTTTATAATAAATACCGGAACTACACAATGAAGAAGAGGTAGTTACCGATGTTCGAAGCTCTACTAAAGAATCTACGACGACGATAAGTTTTGACTAACAGCATAAATATAACTGGATCAACGACGAATTAAGAAGAAAAGAAGAAAAGGACTATCAATCTTCGAGATGGAAGGAGTTCGACAGCGGTAGACGGCATCGTAGACGGTGTACCGGAGGACATCATCCTTCTAGACGACTCCAGGTGACCGACGCCAGTCCTGCTGGAGTACCAGCAGCACGAGAGGAGGTGCATCGAGACGGAGACCCAACCAGCGACATCGGAGGAGAGTGAGATCTAACCAGCAACATCGGAGGAGAGACAGGGGTTCGGAGAGGTTTTCCACAGCCTCTTGGTATTGTAACGACGCGACGAGGTTTGTTTGCCCCATCCCCGAATTAACAAGAACAGCGAGAAGTTACCTGTCCTATTTTAATGGCAAGATATCTTAAACTATGATGTTTACGATCAAGACCTAATTTGAAACTCGCAAAAACAACTTAATACTACTTAACTACGTAAAGACTTGTAGCTTGTACATACTGGACCTGGTTAACTGACATTGATCAGTAATATGTACGATATCAAAGTTAAAATCTGTTAAAGTCATTAATTGTCTTGAATGTTTAAAGAATAGCCCCAGGTCCAGAAGTCTTGAGACAGTTTGATCTACCGAAAGAGACTGAGCTAGTAAAAACAAAGAAAAGACTAATTTGCCAGTTAAAATGTGTTTCAATAATATTTAAAATATTGACTGATAACCAAACTATTATTCAGTGATACAATTACGTAAAACGTAATTAGTTCTGAAAGACATTTAAGTATAACGTATATTGAAATTTTGTTTAATGAAAAACCTATTTAAACATGAATAATTGTCTCAAAGGTATTTGTATGTTGCTTGCTAATCATTGACTCTGTCACTTTTCATGTTACAGTTGGATATGTTGCAAAAGAGTATTGTCACCCATACAACCATGATTTTGACCCTAGTAAAAAGTTAAATTTTCATTATATTTTATTTTTCCGATTGATAACCATACTTACATATCATGTGTATGTTAAACCAGATAGACAGAAATATTTATCTTGGATTGTCTTGAAAGAATAATTAGTTTTTATTACACTGAGATCAGCAGTCATAGAGAAGTTAATGCTTTTAAACACACTACTTATATTTGTTGATTTTAAGGTCAGAATACTTACACCAAAGAGAAGGAGACATACTGCTAAGGAATTATACGACATTTTATTGTTTGGTATTCACACTGAGTCAAACTACACCAGTACATACAACTTGAGAATAATTTATTTTCACTATCAACATAACAAGACATATTTTAGTTAATATTCTGTAGAGGTTAGTAGTTGTGCTACATACACAATCACAGCACTAGTACTTTATAGAGTTTTCACGGCGCCCAACTAGACCACATTTTACATTATAGATATTGGCATTTTAGGAAATATACTCTATAGAGTAATTCTGAAAATACTTATAGAAATTTTGATCACCCAACGGTGGTACACCCTTTTGAAATTTTGGTCGCTCATCCTTGGAGCTGTCTGAAAAATAACAGAAGAAAAGGGAAAATTCTGAAAACACTTCAATGCATTAAGTTAAAAACAGTAAACATATTTTCGCTGCATGGAATATTAGAAAAGTTATATCTTTCTTTTTTAAATATTGGCGAACATAAGGGCTGTTATGTCGGCTATATTGAGTTCTTAAAATGTTCCAGGAGTTTATAGAAGTTTCCAAAAATATTTCCAGAAGAAATATGTACTTGAAAATCTACCTATGCTTGTAGGCTGTGCTGAAAGGGATTTTTTTTCGTATTAGCTACCAGTATCGTAAAAATAGTTTTATGATAGATCTTATATACAGTTTATTTCACCTGTTCACTTAATGAAATATGTTTTGGTGCTCAGTGGATTCGAACCCACGACGCTCACTTAAATGGCACGGCGTGGCGCAACAGCCTTAAGACGAAACGTTAAGAACCATGAGACGCCATAATGGTTTCAAGTATTTTTACGCCATAACATATTTTCATTGTTTAACGTACACAATTTTGCTTGGTTCTGGCCCAGTTTATAATTTAGTGGAATACCAGGTGTTAACAGTGACTGAGTGCTACAAATATTTTCCCCTGTGAAGTCATTGGAAATTGGTATGAAATTATAATTTTTTTAAATAGGGCCAACTACATTTATAAAACCCTGTCTTGTTATAGTCTTTTAATATATATGCCTCTACGAAGGCCAATTTTTGATGTTAAATGTTAAAACAAAATGGCGTCTTACGGCAACGATCTAACCCCCATTTAAAATCATTTATAATGTGTGTATATAAATAGTAATATTATTCCAGCACTCGTAAAACGTTTTATGGCCACCTTCCTGGGCTGAAAATGTTAAATCCTTTAATTTTTTTTAAGGTTTATTCATAGCTTTGTAATAAAGTTTTATTATTTTTTTTAAATTTTAATATTATTTTTGCTATTAACTTATTTTAAGTTTACTATTTTCGCCGTGTTAAGATACTTTAACTCAGTTTTTAAGCACTCTTAAATGAGCGTAGCTATGAAAGCTGAACTTTATTTGGATTAAGTATCAACGTAACTGGGGATGACGTGGGAGTCGCGTTGTTCATGCATTTAATCATTGAAATTCGTTTTTATTAAAGAACACTTATTTCTTTATAAATGGGTTCTTTTGATGCTGTTTCTTGTTTGTTTTTTACTTCATTTTATTAATTTTATTACATTTGGGTACAAATCGTTTTATTTCTATTGTATTGAGTGATTTGGTTTGATGTATTATGTTTCCGACTCATTTCCGTATATGTGGATTTATTTCATTTCCATTTGTATCGTTTAAGATTATTTCAGTTATTTCACATTGATATGTTCAAGTAAGTAGATAACATTTCCACACATTTCAGTCCTTTCTTTTCATTTATTTCGTTACAGTCCATGCATTTAATCATTGTAATTTGTTTATATTAAAAACACTTATTTCGTTATAAATGGGTTCTTTTGATGCTGTTTCTTGTTTTTTTTTTTTTTTTTCATGTGCAAAAACGTCGCTGTGTGCTGCGGAACTTCGTTGAGTGCAATACAGGTATTCTGGAAGTGGGGTTGCGCGCAAGAAAGACTCAGCTGTGTCATCTCCGAGGCAGCACCCGTGTGTGTGAGTGCGGGCGTGCGAAGACCTGTGACTCGACCTGTGGCTATCGCGGCAGCGAGGGGAGTCGGGTCGTCGCAAAATAATCGCAACAGGACAATATACGGGAAACTCGGGCCAATCATCATTGGCGAGGCGCGAGACAATTTACTCTAAGTTTACACTCCACGCCGCTAGATGCCACTGCTGTAACTAGTTCCACGGACTTGAAAACGTAGGTAGGCTCCACGCCGTCAGGTTAGCTGACATCACTTGTCTCGCGTATTTCTTTACCAGTTTCCCGTATTGTTGGTTATTCGCGGCGCGAGCAGGACGCACACGTGATTGCGTGTGCACTCTGGGACGTCTGCTTTGCCAGCCCGGCTGTACGCAAGCGGTTTCAACAAGACTACCATGGTTGATATGTTGCTTGGTCCGCCGCCCTTGGAAGTTTCGTGCTGCTGAAGAAGTAATTTGGAGTTGTGTCGTAGAGCTTCACAAGATTTTAACTGTAGAAAATACCAAATCGGATTTTAGACATATTAACCGTCATCGGAAGTTCGTCTGTTATGGATCTCGCCCGGACTTGGTCAAAGAGTCAAGTCCAGTTGGAAGTAAAATGCGTCGAATTAAATTTCTACCAGCTAAATACTTAAACAACATAAAACTGAAAATAAGTCATTTTAGTTTAATTACGCGACTCCCCAGTTAGGATACACTCTAAACGAAATTTTAATAATTTTAATTAATTTTATAGCTATTGTAATTGTTTTTAATAATTGATTTAACGGTTCCGAAATACTCTAGTCAATCTGGAAAGATTTTAGATTGAAATTTTTTATATACTATTGTTTAGATTTTTGCCTGACCCACGTAGTGGTACTTAAAAATGAAATGTATTATGTATAATATAACTATTTTTGTTAGACGTTTTGTATGTATAAATTTATGATTTTTTTTAGCTACTTTAAATAAGTCAACATATTTTTTTAACATTGCGAAGTATAAGTTTGGTTTACAGCCTTTTCTTGGTCATGTATTCAGTGGAATAGGATTTTGCCTGTAATAAAAGATTAGTTTATCTTAGTTGAGTTTTATTTAATTTGAACACTATTTTATCGGAGACTCTGCCTTTTGTGCCTTTTAAGTCAACGCCTAGCGTGGGTGTTTTCGGGGAAAAAACTTCGCGAATAAATTGTAAATTTAAAAAAAAATTTCAGAAAGCCAGCTGGGTGTTGAGATTGTGGGATCTAACTCTACGGGAGAGGAGGTCCAACAGTTTTACGAATTTAAAAGCTGAAGTGGTTGATGGACATATTCCGCTGCCGAATTACAGACAAGTGACGTGACACAATTTTTTTTTTTTTTTTCCCTAACCTAACTAAAACTAAGTGTATTTTGTTTGGGAGGGGTCTGGGTTAGGGAAGACTCTAGGTGCGTCCCAGGCCGAAGCCCTTACGCCTAATCATGCTGGGTTTAAGCCATGCAGAAAGGGAGGCATGCATCGTGTGCTTTGTTCGGGGATTGGCCAACCATGGCAGCAATTGGCGCCATGGCTAACTCCCCTATCTTAATTCTAGACTAATTACTAGATAAGTTGGGCCCAGGTAAAACCTGCATAGACACAGGGAAAACCCTGGGCACTTTCATGCGGGATGCAAAATATCATGCATTATTAGCAGGCAGGTTGAGTACAGGAAAAGAAGGATGGTCCTGGAAGAAGAGTTGGGCAGATAGAAAAATTCTACTAAGCAATTTGGGAGCTTGGACCTTTTGTCCGCATTTGTTTTGGTGGGCACTGGTCTTTAGGGGCAACATGTTGTTGTTCCCACCAAGCTGCCAGTCAGCTCGCGTACCTAAAATAAAAGAAGAGTGATATGTTGTGTACGCACGGTGTTGTTCATTGCATTAATTAACCGCGAGTATTGGCACTGGGTCGTACTCCGGAACAGGCATAGCTTCAGGTCGCCTGTCGCCAAGATGGCAGTCGGTCAGTTAGAGAAATTACCTGATCCGTCATTGCAAGACCCTAGCCGCAACATCTACGCTATGAAGCTACGAGTAATTAATTTGTATTGTGTTACCCGCAAGTTGATGTGTCGGGACACACTCTGGAGAGGACATAGCTTCAGATCGCCTGTCGCCAGCAAAAGGCAGTCGGTCGGTTAGAGAAATTGCCCACTCCTTCATCGCGGATCCCTAACAACAACTCCTACGCTTTATTTCTAACGGTGTTGTACGGGCTGTGTGAGAGCTTGATGTAAGTGTTTGAGCTGCCAGCAGGCTCGTGTATTGTGCCTAGCGGCATGGCCACCCATTACAGTATAGCCACACTCGGCGTTGGACGGAATTCTCTGAACAGTCCGCAACCATTTGGTCGGGGTCCGGACTCTGGGCGCGCGCGCGCTGTGATTGGCCGGAGGGTCCGGCCAATCACAGCGCTCTACGGTGGTCGGTGCGCAAGTACCATTTTCGGTCGCTTAAATTTAATTATTTCATCTGGATCATATTGTCCTAGTGATGAAACAAGTGGATTTTCGTGTGTTGCACATTTGTCATAAAATGTCTGTGTGGTTCGGACGTAAAAATCATGTAATGTTTCTGTGTTCGTTTCCCGATGGAGAGCCTCGACTGGGCAGTATCGGGGAGCGTCTGTAGCGATGCGAATGCATCTGTTCTGTATTCGCTGTAGTTTTGCAAGGTGTGATTTAGCTGCTATAGCCCACACAGGGGCTGCATATGTAATTATTGGGCGGATGAGGGCGTTATAGAGCAGCAGTCCGTTTTTAACTGTGCCTCCGAGGCGCCTACTCATTACTGGGTACAATGCACACATTCTGCCATGTGCCTGTCCCTTCTTCGAATCTATGTGAATCCTGTATAGTAGTTTGCGATCCATTTGAACACCTAAATATTTAGCAACGTCTTTATGGGGAATTTGGTCGCCGAACAGGTTTAATTCAGGCCTGCGATCGTGGGGTGGTAGATTTTTACGCGTGAAAATTACAGTTTCTGATTTTGTAGTGTTTATTTTTATGCGCCATTTTGTGCACCAATCTTGCATGGAGCTCAGTGCGGTTTGTAGCCTATTTGTGGCTAATTGTAGGTTATGCGATCGGCTGTAGAGGACTGTGTCGTCCGCATAACAGCCTAATTTTACAAGGCGGTGTGCAGGTTTTGGCATGTCGCTCACGTATATATTAAATAAAACAGGGCCTAAAATGCTGCCTTGTGGCACGCCTGCATTTATAGGTTTTATGTCTGATTTAGAGCCTTCTGTTGTGACTCTAAATGTCCTATTGGCTAAGTAAGATGTTATTAATTTAATGTAACAGTCAGGGAAGCCTGTTTCATACATTTTATAGATTAGACCTGCGTGAAAGACTCGATCAAAGGCTTTTTCTACGTCCAGGAATGTAGCTACTACATAATCCCGCACATTAAATGCGCTAGTTATTTCTTCCGTTAGGCGGACTAGCTGTTGTACAGTCGAGTGTGCACTACGAAAACCGAATTGCTCGTCAGGCAATATGTTATTTTCTCGTATGTGTGTTTTAAGTCTGTTCAATAATATACATTCTGCTACTTTAGAGAGTGTATTTAGTAGGCTAATTGGCCTATAGTTTTGCGGCAAGGATTTGTCTTTTCCTGGCTTATGAAATACTATAACATTAGCCTCTTTCCATTGTGTCGGAAAGTAGTGTAGTGTTAGCATAGCATTTATGCATGCTGCTAAGTATTCGAGTGTTTCATCTGGTAGTTGTTTTAGGACGATAGCCTGTATACTATCATTCCCCGGGGCTTTTCTAGGTCGCATGCGTTTAATAACACGTTTGACTTCTTGCGCTAGTGTAGGGACTGGTTCTGCAACTACAGGTTGTTGTAGTTTCAGGCGCAATTCCCTGTATATTTGGGCAGTGAATTGTCTGTCGCACGGCTGATTGTGAGGCCGGAACGCAGCTTCAAGTGTATTCGCGAAGGCTTCTGCCTTATCACGGGGTTGGAAGGCAATACCAGTGTCTGTTTGTAGTGGTGGTATTTTATCTGTTTTATTTAGGAGACGTCTGGTCATAGTCCAGGCACTATTGTCCTGGATTTTGAGCCTAGAAATTTTTGCGTCCCATGTGCTCGCTCGCCAAAGGGCAATTTCGTCTGATATTACTGTTCGTAATTCATTTATTCGGCGCTTGGTTTGGGCCGTTCTACGTCGTGTGTGCACACGGACGTCACTAGTGGGGGTGGCCTGGCCGCAGCTAATGGGATCAGTCGCCGCGCGCCGGTGGCGCGGCGGGCGGGCTCCAGCAGAACTGCTCCACGACCTCCGCCGCTAACCCAGTCCGCGACGACCAGCCACAACCACTAATGAGTGGCTCTTGTGCAGTGGTGCCAACCCCCGGCCCGCGACAAACCTTCCGTGCGTGCAGTTGGCGATTGTCAGGAGACGGCATGCTGTGACGTAGCTGGAGTCACTTTCGTTTTTGACGTGACAACGTCCAATAAATCGATGTACGCCGGCTGCACGCACGAAAAAGTGTCCCGTAACGCACATTGTTCCGTTACACTGTGTCCCGTTACGCTCATTGTACGCTTGCGCCGCATCTATCTCTCTTCCACTTGACTGTTTATAAAGTGAAGTGAAAAGTTAATGTTTTCATTGCTTATTACAACAACAATTTCGGCAATAAAGGTTAATTATTCTTGCATTTTAAAAATCTGATTACTAGTATAATTTCAAGTATTTATTCTTTTATTATTAAAATAAAAATGATTCACTTTTATTCATAAAGTATGCAATCATTTCATCAATGTTTTGTTATGACGTTGTCACGTTAAACTATCGTCCGTAAACCGACTTTACAGACAACCAATTTTTTTACCTGGACTTAGCCACATAGTCACGTCCATAACATTTAGGAAACTTCGCTTCATCACGTCTGATGATGGTCAGTAACGAGTATTAATTAGAATATCCGTCGTTAAAACACATTCACGTCCATGAAATGCAGTCATTGAAACTGTCTCCTCAATTCAACATTACACTTCAGCAAATGTTTTAGACCGAAAGGCACTAGACCGAACACTTGAAAATTTTATCTCGCTGGGAATAAGCATTTCACCGAAAAACACTAGACCAATCAGATAATGGACCGAATTCTTCGAAATTTCTGTCAAATGATTTTCGGTCTAGTGCCTGCTACACCATAGGTAACCTCTAACAGGTAGCAGTGAGTACACCGAAAGTCATTAGACAGAAATGCTGGTCTACTGCCTGTCACCATACTAATTAGCATTCTCTGTTTGCCTGTATGTAAAATTAAGTGTTTGGAAGCCACGAAATTGTAATTTCTATTTTTGTTATTAAAATATTGTTTCATGGTAAGACTTCCTAGTTTTAAGTGTTTTAAATACCATCTTTTTAGAGAAACATTTTGTTTTTATTTCACATGGCACACATTGCATTAATTGGTTACTCCACATGGTCACTTTAAAACATTGTTGTAAAAAAAATGTAATATTAATTCATATCTATTTGGTCCTCAAAAAGTGCGAGGATGCGCATTATTTGCCTAGTAAAACGCTTTTTATTTTTGCTCCGATTCAGACTTGTTTTCATTTGCTTTTTCCTTTTAATTTCGTAACGTTTGAGTGCCAAAAAAAAAAAGCAAACCCTTCCAGCCATGTTTCCTGCTTCTCTGTGCGATCTATGGAATCATCACTTGGTTTTTTTCCTACGAGTAAACATGGTCTGGTTCACTCAGCGTCACAGCACTGCAACAGAACAGTCTGCGCTGCACTGTGCCGGTGTGTTGCATTGTGTGAGCGGTCGAGATACCTGCCGTGATTGTGCTGCTTCCTTGCCGTCGCGGACTGTGTGTGCGGCTCTCTGTGACTGCTGACGTGAGTCCTCCGGTGCCGGAGCGCACTCACGAGAATTCCGTAGCGTCACTGCCGCGTCATTTATACCTCTCCCTTGCCGGCCGTTACAACTAGTGTATAGCATGCTACGCTAGTAGTCTTCCCGTTCGACCGCTAGCGCATGCGTTGGAGTGGCGTCGCCGCTGACGCGCTCTTCTCCTCTACCGGTTCCCCCACCACGTGCCTAACTATTCCCCCTCATGCGATTGTAATTTTCGTAACGCTCGGAAATTGTAGCACACAAATCCCCTCCCCCCTCAGCAAAGAAGTTTCACTTCAAAAAAACAAGTAAAATAAAAATGAAAAACATCACCGTGGGGTCCTGTACAGGCTGACTGCCCAGCTTGCCCTGCCTTGGGGGCCGCCTCTGGTTACTAAAATCTGCAAGTTATACCGTTCGTTGATCGGCGTCGAAGGATCGCAACAGCAACATCTCTCCCCCCACTTCAGTCCACCCTGGAATGTCGTGACGGAAACAAGTACCTTTGTTTGTTTTTTTACACAGTGAAAGTAATTTTTTGGTGTGTCTGTGTCGAGTCTCGTAAGTATACTTAAATTTCGTATATTGATAATGCAAAAATATGTGTTCCATGATATCGTTATATGGTCGTCTCACGTTAACGGGAGCTTGGTAGTCACACGTGTGTTGTGAAAAACTACACTAGAATCCAGATGTTACTTGTGCTCACTGTTCCACAGATACTGTAGCATTCGTAAAATCGCTACTTCGTAAAATCTAGGTTGCCCATTATAACCCCCCTCCCCTCTCTTGTTTTTTGCAGAATAAATATATAGTGTTACTTTATGAATCAAATATATCTACTATTATTTATGTGTGTTTGGTCTTAATAAATCAAATACTATTAATGCAACGAAGAAAAAAGAACCTCCGGCCACAGCGTGTGAACACGGGATGCGCTAACCCTACCGCCCGCTGTCAGCCGTGGGGGGAGGAAGTCATAATTGGGGGGGGGGGGGGGCTTATTTATTTTCTTTCTTCTCTCGCGCTCACACGGTCGGGTTGCTGTTGCCATGCGTTACGCGCCGGAAATGTTCTTATGTCGAGGGACAGGTGAGTATAGTTGATTTGCGGTAAAACAAAAGTTTTTTTACGGCAACTGCTTGATTTTTCCATCCAATGAATTTCGAAGTTTCAGTGATTTTCCAGCAGAAGTACTGCTGTGTGACTAACGGACAAATTGTATCATAATAACTTACGCATTATTTATTAACGGTAAGTTGCTGTCGCTGGGCTTGAAAAATATTAGTTTTATCGGGAATGGACTATACAACACTGTGTGGTGTTCTGGTTTTTGACTCACATGGCGAGGGAGGAGGAGGGAGGAATGATGTGGACAGTTTCTCACAGAAGGTGTTACTAGGGGAGGGAATGTTGGAATATTAAAAGAGGCAGACAAGTTGGTTTGTGTCTCTGGGAGGGACAGTATTTTACCCTTGAAGAATGTAAACCAGGGGAGGGAGAGACAAGCCAATCGACGTCATGATGCCGCCGCCGCCGGCACGAAACGAAATGTCCGATTTTTTTTTTTTTCGTTTAGAAACATAATTGAGTATATTAAGGGGCCCGCCTACCTGGGCACACATATGGTGTGCAGAGCTTCAGGAAAAATAACGCGATTTCAAAACTACTCAAGATATCCGAGTGGGGCCTATTTACGAATAGCATTTAAGAGTTCGTTGAGGGCCGAATAGTACTTTTAATTTCGGATTAAGTTTTTAAACTGTATTTTTAGAAGCGTTAAAATGCCTAAAACGCGTGTTTCCAGAGTAATTTTTAGGCATAAAACAATCAGTACAGATTCTTGAAAGCACTTAAGGGGCTTGCATAACACCTTTATCTTCATTTCTCCGCCATATAATGTTACGGTCACCGCTCAAATTTCACAGTTATCCTGTGACGACGAGACGAATGCGCGCCAGTTCAGAGACTTGCGCTTAGAGGCTATAACGCGCTGGAAGCACCAGCGAGCGTCGCTCTTATCATCCCGCCTCACTAACACACATACACCCCTGACGAGGCGGGCCCCTTGAAGCCCACTCAAAATATACGCTGTGCGTTGAAAAAAATAAAATTTTTTTAGGCTTAATTGGGATTTCTTCAAATTTATTTATCGCGAGGGATAATTGGGGCTCGTATCGGCTAAAGAAGCTCGTTCCACACGAAACAAAGTCGGTTAGGTTTCATGTAACCCAAACTACAACTCCCGTCATTTACCGTCAAATAAATACATCGTGTAATTTTTTTTTATTTGAATCGTGAGAGTAATAAGAGGGTGCTGATTGTTGCAGACTATTTTTTTCCAAAACATTGATCCGATTAATCATCATCTCTAACGATTGTAAAAGCAAATATTCATTTTCATTGATCAACAAAAGGGTGAGCTCCGTTTTTTTTACATTCAGAGGCATCGCGCTTGACTACAGTTAAAAACAATTTATCAATTTTGTAGGGAGTGGGGGGGGGGGGGAGTAGGATATTGTGGGGCTTTTTACGACATTTATCTGGCGCCACTGACGTCACATCAATCCGCAACGCGGAAGAGCTTCCAAAGGGAGTAATTAAGGGAGAAACAAACTTTCGTCCCTAGGGGTTTAACAAAACGATTACCAAAAAAAAAACCGACTTCGTTAGCTAATGGATTCCGATCCGATTAAAAGCAGACGCACCACTAAACGGAAGAAAAAGCGGATATGATAAAAAAAAACAACACGATGTGTATACAAACTCTCGCTAATTCAAAAACAGAAATACAACTATATACATATTCTTGTATATATTCTTGTCTTCATGGTGTTGGCCCACTGTGGACGTGCCTACCTGCAGTGGTTTCTCCTAGGGTTTGCCTACTTTGGTGCCGACGAGAGGAGTTTCCAGGTACTTGCATGGACCATTTTTTGTTCTTGTTTTGTTGTTTTATTTTTGGACTTTTTGTTGCTGTTGTGTATTCTTTCTATATGTCTCGTGCCCACCGCTAAAGCCCTCGGCTGTTGGTGGACATGTTACACACTTTAAATAAATATATAATATTTTACTAAGTTTGCAGTTTACAAGTCAAGTATAGTTGGGAAAAAATCGTTCATGGTAACTATTTTTATATACAATTACCCTTAAGTCAAAAATATCATAAGGAGAAAGTTTCGCCGTAACTGAGCTGTACGTTACACTGTAAAATAGATTTTTGGTTCTTTTACTAGGATAGTTATAAAAATGTTAATAAAAATTCTTCGCAGTCAGGTTTTGTACTTGCTATTTAACACATTCTTGCTTCGGTGTACCTTCAAGTTATCACCCTGCTACGGAGACACAACAGCAACTAAGTGGGAGAAACCATAGGTGTTCGAAACCGTTATTATAATTTCCTTGAGTACTTTTTAAGTTGCGATGATTATTTCTTGTTACGACTATATTAAAGTGTACGAAACGTATTCCAGGATAGTTTCCCTTTCATAAAGTTTCATTTTGCTCACCAATAAGCGTAGTACATCTCCCGATTTTCACGGAGGTGAATACATACGAGTTCACGGCTGCCATACTCGGGTACGCAATCTGGACTGTATCACCGAAAAAGTGAGCTCTGCGCACGCGCAGCAGTTTGGGCGAGAGACAGGTCGCGGATAGGACAACGAGTTCCTTTTTTTTAAAAATTAATGGACCGGCAGTGACCTACCTAAGGGTTTGGGAACGCAAATGCGCACTAGGAATGCGGTTAGGGTACAACGCCTAAACTCATAATTTTTTTTGTGTCTGAGAATACCGGCCTTGAGAGGCGTGGTCTACCATTGAGATGCTCCAGAACTTGAGTTGTGTTCTCTGAATGGCTGCCAACGTGTCCACTTATCGCCGTTATTAAAAAAAAAACTTCACTGGGTGGCTGCCAACGTGTCCACTTAAAAAAAATCTCGAGAGTGGCGGAGCAGTCGACTGTGCTCTCGCGGTGCTTCCGTTGGAAGTTCCGCAGGTCTTCCAAAGAACAAACGAGTCTTTCTTCGTCGGCCTCGCGTCCCAGCACCCGCTGACGGCTGCGTGACACCGCTGGTTGCGCATCACACTGTCGGAGTGAACGATGCGCTCAAGGGGGATTTGGCCGTGCAATTCCGAATATTTTTCATACTGCTTGCAATAAAGCTTTCGTGCTAATTTGTTGTTGTTGTTGTTGTTGTGTTGTTGTTGTTGTTGTTGTTGTTTCACGTGGCATAGGACATAGCTTTGGCTACTTGCTGAAGTCAACACTCGTTAACCGGTGTTAGTTCTGGTCGCCCTCGTGAAGTAACAAGTTATTTCCTCGCGGCGCCTACAGACTAGAGCCTGTTAGCTAAACATGCGGTTGCAACCAGGAACAGAACATCTGGGATATATTATTTACCCCTTGACATGCCCAAAATAGGGATAAATAGTTAGAGATTACAGTTTTGAGAGGAGCCTTACTAAAGGGTTGAGGGCGCCTAAGACCCTCATTCGAAATATCAGAAGAAAAAAACTTTTTAATGCCAACCAGGAACTTAAATTTGACAATGGTTTTATTAGTTAATTAGTATGTTAAATGAGTAAGAGATGAATGATAACAATGAATATATTGTTATCGTTATTAAGTTCGAATTAATTACGTTTACGAAATTTAATTAATAGGATTATACAATCTATTGGTAAACATTTTACGTGAAAGGTACTTCGGCAATAAAAGGGCGTCGCCTATGCGTGTACACTCCTGACCAATCACTGACAAGAAAGCTCGTATCTTTGCCACAATAAATGTTTTGTTGCGACAAAGAAAGCAATTTTTTTTCTTACATGAGCCATTGTTCATGTTGCTGCGAATATGCTTGACATGTATATTTACAGTCAAAAAATAGTAGTTAGCTACTACTGCTATACCTAAATTAACTTTCCTGTTACAGGTTAAAATATTACCAAAGGAAAAAAAACAAAACAAATATATACATATAATCAAAGCAATAATCATATGATTATTTAATATTGTCGTTCATTGATGTAAAATTTATTTATTTAGACAAAATAATTGTTCATTAAAAATTAATAAAAATAGCTGAGAGTTAAATACAGGATGCTGTTGGAGGAATATTATGTGCTTCATGCAGCCGCGAAAATTGTAGTTATATTCAGTGGGAGTTCACTTAGACGTCAAAGTCGATTTTGGGTTCGTTCTTCTCTCCAGAGTCGGGTAAAGTATTCTGTACGAAATTTCTGCGGATCTATATTGTGATGACTGTGGGTTATGTGTACATGAAAGAAGATTATCGGGCAGTTTTAATAATTTCACAAACATATTCAGTTCAGATTCTGAGTCTTAAGTTTAACAACACAGAGGGGAAAAAATAAGAAAACAAGGCACAAACTGGCCGATACCTATATATTTCTAATGAAGTAAATACATTTCTGGACCACTCCACTCCATATTGACGAATAAGTGGTAGTCAGTTGAGATATACTGCACACACGACCTACCCAGTAGAGCGCACACAACCTACACAGTAGAGCCTCAAGCACAACTAAATGCTATGTTGACAACAAAGTTGCACGTGTATTACAACAATGCCAACATTTGTTTTCAACATTTCTTTAATTATAGGAATTTAAAAAATAATAATATTTAAAATATTTTACACGAAATATAGTGGAGTAATACAATTCACAAACTTTTTTTAAAAAAAATTCTTCGCTGTCGGGTTTGAACTTGCTACTAACCACATTCTTGCTTGAGTGTGCCTTCACTTCAGTATTCTGCTACGGAGACACAAAACCATAAACATGGACGAAACTGTGGGTATTGAAAACTGTTATTCTAAATTTCTCAAGTACTTTTTAAGATGCGATTACTTCTTGTTATGAGCTTTAAAGTGTAAAAACGTATTACAGGATAGTGTTGCTATTACATCAATGATGGGAAAATGAGAAAAATTTATGCTAAAAATGTTGTCAACATTTGCATTGCTGTTTCGCATTTTTGTCGTCGATGTAATAAACGGCTCTGAAACGCTCCGGGACGAAAGCCCGGACAGTTCAGGCCTGCGAGGGGGGAGCTGAATTGTTTCCCCTTGGAAGGGCAGCCCTTCAGGATTTTTCTGACAGTGGTTAGTTTGTAAAGCAACTGAAAGGGCAGCCCTTCCAGTATTTTAAAATGTGTCTATTGTCGTAATTTTATAATCCTGAATTGTTGCCCCTTGGAAGGGAAGCCCATCAGGATATCTTTAACTGCGGTGTTTTTGAAAGGTTGTCTGAATCGTTGCCCCTTGGAAGGGCAGCCCATCAGGATTTTTCTGACAGTGGTGTTTTTGAAAGGTTGTCTGAATCGTTGCCCCTTGGAAGGGCAGCCCATCAGGATTTTTCTGACAGTGGTGTTTTTGAAAGGTTGTCTGAATTGTTGCCCCTTGGAAGGGCAGCCCTTCAGGATTTTTCTGACAGAAGAAACTAACCACTGTCAGAAAAATCCTGAAGGGCTGCACATCCAAGGGGCAACAATTCAGACAACCTTTCAAAAACACCACTGTCATAAAAATCCTAAAGGGCTGCCCTTCCAAGGGGCAGCATTTCAGTCGCCCCCCTGCGAGGTTACCATGGGCTGCTTCGGGGTCGCGCGCCTTCACGTCAGATCTGTTCTCTCGCCGCGAGTTTACAAGCGCGGCCGGGAGGGACCGTCTCTGCGGGTCGTCGCTCGTCAGCGCTTCCAGGGCCGACCGCACCGGATGAGCTTACTGCTATCAGGGCCAGGGGGGACGATCTGTAGGATTCCCGAGGGGGGGGGGAGTGATTACGTTTGTCATTCCCGTTTCACAGCTACAATTTAGGAAGGACAATTGGGTCCCTTCAGTGAGGGGCTTTTAAATTCCATATGCCCCCCCCCCCCTCCATCAGGAGGTCCCGTGGAGCGCGGTTGAGTTCCTAAAGATTCTTTTTAATGCTGAGGTTTACCCTGATAGGAAGAATATTACAAGTTTAGTATTAAACAGAATACATTGGAAACCTTACAAACTATGCGATGCACAAAGTTCACTTTTACAGGTATGGCCACAGTAACGTTTAAAGTCTTTAGGTTGTCGTATTCTAAAAAAAATTGAACATTAAGGAATTTGGAGAGGGGTCGACTAAATGCTATGCCTCCGAGACTCTTTGGTATCGCCTGATAGCCCTCATTACGTTGTTGATAATTTTCGCCCCCAAAAAAAATTGAAGAACGCTGGTTAGGGATTATCAAGTGATCTTCGCCGATATCTGGTACTGGCTTCACTTTTTTTTCCTTTGAACATAAACTCTTAAGTATCATTTCCACTGATCTGCACAAGTTTCAAAAACTTGTGAAGTCCACGATAAAACCACTCTTCTGCCTTGTACTTGAGAGTGTTTACCCAGAGTTGGGACTCGGGCGTGGTTTCTAAGAAGATCACATTCACTGAACTTCAAAGAACACTTTACCTATTCGTGGTGCATGATTCGTACAAAAGTCTTTAAATGTACTGTAATTAACATTTTAATCATTATAATTATTTATAAACAAAAACTAAATATTTTAAAGAAACTGTACTTACATTACATGAATTAAACTAGATTTCCTTCCTTACACTTCTGGAACAACATTCTCAATGGAAGTTTTGCTTAGGCTTATTTTTTGGTGAGTCATTCCACAATTTCTGTGAACTGTACTTCTATGTGCTGGAATTCTCAAGTTGTTTTTTTGCCTAGTGAGAACACCGTGATGAGGTGTCAGTTGCATTAGCTTATTTAAAATTTATTAAGGGTTCTTATAAGTTTCAATTTTTGCTACCTGCCTAGTTAGTTGGAGCAGTCGCCTATTATCGTTGTTTAACCAATCAAAATTTTGCAAAAGGTATGTGATTTGCTTCCTTCTATTTAAATTGTATCCATTTCGTAGGCATGTATTCTGAAGTTTCCGAATACTTTACTGAATATAGTTTTCTATTCCTATAAATTTTCCAGGGAAATAGTTAAAAGAAGATGGACCAGAATGTCACAAATATGGTCGGCAAAATATGTTTAAATGTTTGTATGTGCTTTAGCCGATAGTGTGCTGTTTGAACAGTCCCTAGAATATGCTTCGACCATTTTAGATTTTTGTCTAGAACAATACCTAAGAATTTGCCTATATTAACTTCTATAACTTTTTCATTTTTATTGTATTATAGGATTATTTAATGATTTTTTCCATGTATATTAAGGAGTTCCAATAATAAAGAACGAGCATTTGCTGGGATTTAGTTTTATGTCGTTTTCGCTGCACCAATTGTTAAGTTTGTGAATATCTTCATTAATTTACTCAACTGTATATGTATTTGGCTCACACGAGATAAATAGCTATGTATCATCCGCATATTGAGGACAAATCAGATATTTTAGTTTCACTGGAAGTTCCCGTACATATAATCTATAATATAAAAATGAATCGCAAAATGTGTTGGTAAGCGCATAACTCAACAACGCCTGGACCAATTTGGCCAATTTTTTTTTGAATGTTCGTTGAAGTTCAAAGATGGTTTTTACGGCGAGAAAAATTCGAATAATTGCCGGAAAAACCCTAAAACCAGCCCTTTTATTTTTCCCATACAAACGTTTTCTAACAAAAACGAGCACTCATTGTTGTTTAAACAATGTAGGTATGTTCCTAACGTCAAAGAGTCAATTTGCACTTTATTACCTCTGTACAAAGTTCAATCATATCTATCAAAACAGTGTGCGTTGGAGCACAGATAAACAAAAAAAAATTAATAAACCGAAATCGAATAGTTCAATTTGGTCGGCTTCGCGATATTATTTCATTTGTTTTACTTTAAAATACATTAGTTTTCAAGTCATTACATCAGTCAAACAAAACCAGCGTTACCAAAAGTATTTCATAAGTTTAAGTTTTTATTATTTCATTTCCCTATTTTAAATACGGCTTGAAGGATTTGACTCCAAGTCATATCAAATTAAAAAAAAAAGTTGAAACAACAACAAACTGTCAATGTCAGTGTTTTTTTTCTTGGATTTTAGGTTACCTACCCTAATGAGTTTGCTTTTGTCAACTTATACACGAAACAAATTCTTACCTATATAGTGTTTTGTGCAGTGTTTATTTACCTATGATCGCTAATTATTGCATGTGACAAAATAATCTATAATATAGATATGCCTCCTATTAGACGAATCAATTTAGGTAGAAGAACCCGAAATGCTACAAACCAAGCTAATTACCGATCTAATAATGCACTACAATGAAAATAAAAATTATTATGTTTCACATGATTAACAATAAAGAGATTACCTTTTTTTATTTATCTTTTTATTTATATGTTTTATTTAATTATATTTCTTATTCACAACACCCTATCACCAGGGTGACGGTTCTGTTCAGGAGAATTTTTTGCCCCGACTATAAAATATGTAGGAAAAAAAATGTGACATTACAAATCATTTTGACAGGATTTTATTGCAATTTAATTAGGCAGTACGAAGTCTGCCGGGTCAGCTAGTCTAAAATAAAATAGGTCCTAGTATTGATCCTTGCGGAACTCCAGTGGCAATACCTTTTATAGATAATTATGGTTTCATTTTCCCATCAGTTGTGACTTTTTATACCAAATGAGAGGGATTATTCAAGTAGTACTTAAGCCACGTGACAGCACTTTCGGATAGCCCAGTACTTTTTAAGTCATCCAACAACTTCTTGTTACAAATAATGGCGTTGAAAATTTTCTAAAAGTCAAACAGCAATATGAATGTTATTTGAGATTTATTAATTGATTTTTAAATATAATCTCTTATGTGCTGTAGTCGAGTAGAAACCCCGATTTTAAATCATTTGTACTTAAGTACTCTGGCAGATATAAAGATTACCGGTAAAATATTGCTCCGTCTAAGGTGTATGGATTCTTAGGAGATTTTAATTTTTGTTATGGGTCTATTTGCACAATGAATTAACTTTTTGATACCAAAACAGCTCAATATATAAACCCTGACTTACAACTTGAAAATTTTAAATAGATTGTTAAGGGTTTGAGATAAAAATTGCTTTATTTAATATCTTGACTGATGGAGTATGTGTAAAGGTTTAATTATCTCCAGTCTGAAAACATAACTTAATAAAAAAACTGAGATTGACATTTTTTGTAACTAATTTTTTTTTTTTGGGTTCTGGGTTGGGTCCCGTGTGTGCCCGACGTTTCGTCATGCCCACCGCAGTTATCTTTAAAGGTTATTAATAGCTGAAGGCCTGCTGTCCTGGACAAAGTGTATGTGTATATATATAGGTATATATAGGTATATATATATATGTATGTGTGTGTGTGTGTGTGTGTGTGTGTGTGTGGTCATTCGCCGCCCAGCTCAGGTCCCTGTAGGTGGCCGTGATTGGAGGAGGGTGTGGCCAATAGGATGAGTCTGCGCCATGGGCCCGCCTAGTCAGGGGTTTATCAGTAAGCGAGGCGGATGATAGATAAGTGCGATGCTCGCTGGTGCTTCTAGCGCGGTATCGCCTCTAAGCGCAAAGTTGAGGATTAGCGTGCAGGCTTCTCGTCATGCATAAGACAACTACGATATTTCAGCGGTAACCATAACATTCTATGACGGGGAAATGAAGATAAATGTGTAATGCAAGTGTCTTGAGTGCTTTCAAGAATCTAAACCGGGATTTTCATGCCTAAAATGTATCCTGAAAATACGCTTTCCAGGTAATACCACTCTGCAAATACAGGTTAAAAAAGAATTACGTAAACAGTACTATTCATTCGACTTCAGCATATTCTTAAATGCTTTTCGTAAACCGATCGCACTTGGGTATACTGAGCGGTTTTTAAACTACGTTATTGCACACTGTATGTGTGCCTAGGTAGGCGGGCCCCTTAATAAGTACAGCAGTATTTTTCGGATGCGAATGTTCATTACTATTGTGAAAAATAATTTTAGATATAATTTAATATGTAACCATCTTCTCTGTTTAAGCTTTCACTGCCGCACCAGGTCAGACCTCCTCCGGCCCTACTAGTGACGTAGTGAGTACGTCACAGCCACGTCTTCTTCCTCTTCTCCTGGGTACATTTCCTGTTCGCATGGTTCAGACACTTTTCGTGTGGCCAACACTTCCGCGCCTCGAATAAATAAAACTAAATGGACATTATCTTTGAAAGATTTGTGCAATGGGAGTGCGTGACTTGATGTAAGCTTTTGGACATACGCCATTGCTAAAAACATGTATGTCTGTCTGTAGAAGAAAACTACAAAAAACTCAAAAGACAAAAACAAATTAAGCAAAAAATTGCTGTTGTCAACAGGATATAAACAACGCATAATATTCCATAACAGGAATATGGTCAACAAACAAAGAAAAACAAAGAAAAATGGACTAACAGAACTAAAAAAAAAATCACAAATGATGACAGCACAAATATATTGACGTTTTTAAAACCAATTTATGAAACAACAAAAAAAATATTGAATTAGGAATAACTGGGATAAATATAAAACGAAGACACCATATTGTAGTCAAAAGATTTAAGGTTATAAGTTTTATTTTTTGAAACAGGAAGAACACTATAGTAACTAAAAAAAATCACAGAGAAAGTATTAAAATGCAAATAGTTTTATGCCGCACCTAAATCGAAACTTCAATAATAATAGTTCCACACGACTGCAGTCAAGAAAGGAATTCAGTGATACAACGAACCACCCTGCAAAATAAAATTTCTCAGTTATAACAAAAATGGCGATGACGAACCAGCAAAGAGTCTGATAGTTGTTTCTCTGCTTAAAGACTGGCACGGAATATTGAGAGGCGAAGATCGATATTGACGGGCAAAAACAACTAAAAAATTAAATTAAAAAAATATAACTTTGAAAGAGATTATTTCAAATGCAAACGGGCCCTGCGTAAAAGATCTAGGTACTATAAGTCTAGCCCTTTAAGTCTCAGCACTACGCGAGAGACATACAGACAGACAAACTCTCTACTAAATTATATAAATTACATTACATAACGTCCATATGTATGCGTAAAATTTTAACAAATACATGCAAAACAGTTGCTATTATAAAGTTTCCAATGCTCCATTAGAACAACGACTGGTCAAAATATAAAACAGTAAATGTGTATTTGTATTTATTTTTTATATCTTTGGTACATTTAATATTATCTGCTTATTGATCCGCCAAAATAAAATACACGTCAACCGATTCTAAATCAGTTTGAAGACTTTTTGTATGTTGTTGATTTATAAACTGCCAAGCAGCCTACGTATACTCAATTTCACCATTTCGTTATATATATATATATATATATTTTTTTTTTTTTTTTAATTAAATTCATTTCAGTTTTAAATATACAAGGAGAGCAGGTTAAGGTGATCTGAAACTACCTGCCTCTATAAATAAGCCCGGGAGATGATGGGAAAGAACTCAGAACCAACGTCACATAACAAAAATGGCCGCCGAGTCACTAACCCCCCCCCCCCCCCCCTTTTGCGAACACCTCTCACACGTGACGTCACGGAGAGACACGTGATCGCAGCGAAAGGCGTGTGTGCGATCGGCGGGCGATGTGTGGAAGAGGGGAGTGGGAGTGGGAGTGGGGCGTAAGGCGCAAACATCTCGCAGGCAACCATGTTGACAGTGGTGGGGAAGTGGAGGGGGAAGCGGGAGGCAAACCGCCGCCGCGCCGGCGGAGTTTACGTAACTCGTGTTGACGGCAACGTCGCGTCGCAGGCAACAGCGGGCAACCGATGTTCCCGCCTGCATTTCCCCCACGCACCAAGGATGAGATATGGTCAGAGGAATCTTTATACCCACAACTACCTTGAACTGTTCCTAAATTTATTTTATTATTTATAAAAGAACAAAATCCAGCAGCACACTGGCTCTCAATATTTTTTTTTTTTTCGTCGTTTCACACAGTACACAAAATAATAACTTAATTTAAGACTGAAAATGTTTAATAATACCTTCTTGGGGAGTTTGATAGAAACTTGTTCTAATCTAAGCTCAGTCGTCATTTTTGATATCCAGGATAGCCGAGTTAAATTATAATGGACACCCTTGATTCAAGCTTGATGTACTAAGTTTCAGTCAAGCTTCTTGTGCCAGCTTTTTGTAACAAGCTTGCAAGCTGGCTCGACCCGCGGAGACTAGTTAGATTTTTCCAAGTTTGATTCAAGCTTAAAAATCGCAGGTGAATACTTTGCTGCAAAACCTTTGTACAGGTATTATATCAGAGATAACGTAGAGAGAAAGAAACGAAAACATGTGTTGTAGATAAACGTGTGTTCTACAATGAAAATTGAGTGCAGAGTTAATCTGTTGTTCTTTAGCAACATGTGAGTTTACACTCCGAATCTCGTGTTTCTGCGTAGAGAAACTAGTCCAGAAGTTGCAACCACGATTTTCTCTTTCTTTTTTAATGTTTCATTCAGCGTAGTCTAGTATTTGCGTCAGGGACGGTCCAGGGCGGGGCTATCATATTCCTGGTCTGTCTAGTTGTCCGTGAAAAATAAAAAATAAATAAAATTGAGAAAAGGAACAATTAAATTGTAACTAGCACTTAATTCAAAGTGCTAGTCAATAACTTTCGATTTCAATTGGGTTTTAATGAATTCGTATTTTAAAAAAAAAATTTCAAAGATTTTACCGTCTCGTGCAATGACGCGATTTCAACAGTTTGATCGCTAGCATTAAAAAAAACCTAACCCGAGTATAAGCCGAATTAGCGAAACCTTAATTGAAATTTAAGTACCAGGTTGGCTTATCAATGTTGTTACCAAAAGTTTGATTTTAAATTTTTTTCAGGATAGAGTCCCCGAACGTCCTTTCCGCCGTCAAACTCCGGTAAAGCTCCTCTCCACATGTTACTGTCGCTCAGAAGTAAATAGGCTCAGGACCGCGCAAAGTCTAGGGTCGTCACTGATTAGCGTTGATCAGGGTGAACGAGGGGCATAGCTTCCATAATTTAATTTATAACAATCAAAACAAATGTTACGTTCTTTAAATGATTCATTAGTCTGTGCCTGATGAAGCGAACAGGTGCCAGTTCCCGAATCGCCGCAACTGTTTCTTATCATAGGAAACCACCTACTTGTAATCGTTGTAGTATTGTCCATGATTTCTGTTTATCTTCGTCGTTGTGTTCCAACATCGTTTTGTTGTCTATCTGCATTTACTGTTATTGTTGAAACTGTCTTGACATTGCTAGCCCACTGTGTTCGTCTGTGCTGCTATGATTTCTTTTTATGAATAAATTCATGTGTTGGCTAATATTTAAGTTTGAATGTGTTCGTCTGTGATGTAGTCGTTGTACTATCCATAATGCCTGTTTAGGTTCATCGTTGGGATTATCTGTTTGACACCAGCTGATTTAGGCTTGTTTATTGTGGGTTTATACTTCTTTGTTCGCGTCCTTGAATTTGTTCCATGACAAATAGTGCAAAATTGCAATCACGCACGTCCACGAAATTGTACTAAATCAAACAAATGTTTTCAGCTTAATTTTTTTTTTATATTTAAACTTTATTCTCAACCAGTAGGGTAAGTCTAGACCAGTGGTTCCCAACCTTTTTTGATCAGGGACCACTTTAATTTCATTATTATTAGCAGGGACCACAAGGTTAAAAAATAATCTGTATCAATCTAAAAATAAACTTTAAGCCTAATCGTTCAATGATAATCGAAACGTTTAACATAAGCAATCTAAAAAAAACATTAATTAACAGTGTTGTTATTGGAAACATATATTTTTAGTACACAATTTAGTTTGAATCAATGAGATTTTTGAGCTTGCATCTTCTATACAAGATCTTGAATTCTTGGGGTAATATTTTTGCTCAAAGCTACACGCATATCATCACTTACTTTCAGTCGATTCCTGGATTTGTTTTTAATGATCAGTAATGCAGAAATACCTTGTTCGCATAAATAAGTTGTCGAGAAAAGCATAAGAGAGCGCAAAGCAATTTCTCAAATTTTAATATATGAAATTGCTTTCTTACACCAAAACGTCTCCAAAGAATCAAATTCAAAAGTGTCCTTACAGTTCCTGTCATTTTGTAATTCAATAAGTTCTTGTTGGATTTCTTCTGCAACTTCTCTAGCGTTAGTGCCAAAAGGGTTACGTATCAGTTTTTGGTCCAAATTAGCTTCTGTATTGTTATATTCTAGGAAGTAACAGTTGAATTCATCAACCAACATTTGCAAATAACATTTGCTGTTTTTTTTTTGGATGCTTTCCCTAAACATGACATACTTTTTGTTATCCAGGAGTGTCTTCAATGTTGCAAACGCACTATAATTTCCCTCGCCTACTTGACTAATCCATAACTAACTTAAGTTTGCAAATGAAAGCACGAAGTTTATCTTCAAAATTAAAAATATTTGCAACGCCTTCTAATTGTCTGTTTCCTGAACCTTGTATTTGCAAGTTCAACTTATTTAAGTGTGTAAAAATATCCACAAGATATGCCAAATGCATCTGGGATGTCAAATCAGGAAACTGTACTAGTAAGTCTTCCATAATTTTCTCACCTAGAAACAACTCAATCTCTCCTCTCAACTCATATAATCTTTCCAGCATATTGCCTTTCGACAACCAACGAACCTCTGTGTGAAAGAGGAGGTTCTCATGGTTGGAGTCCATTTCAGTGCACAGTTTTTTTAAAAAAGGCGTAAATTTAAGGCACTGCTTTTAATGACATTTATTACTTTTATGGCCAATTTCATTGTATCATTAAGGCATTTAGGACGAGTCTTGGAAAGCTAACACCTGGCGATGAAGGTTACAATGCGATGTTAATGTTGGCGGATTCCTCTGTTTGATTAACGTTGCTAGACCGGAATAAGATCCTAACATCGCAGGAGCACCATCCGTACAGAAACCAACTAGCTTTTCCCACATAATGCCATATTTCTGGAAATATCCAATTATATTCATGACGTCGATACCTCTTGATGTAATTTCCAGTTCCTGAGAAAACAACAGTTCTTCTTTGATTATGTTGTCGTCGTCTAAAAAGCGGACAAAAACAAGTAACTGAGCACAATTAGAAATGTCAGTGGATTAATCGCACTGCAAAGCGAAGAATGGTGACATTTTAATTCTTGAAACAAGTTGCTCCTCGATATCATTTGACATGAGTTCAATTCTAGCTTTCACCGTGTTGTTCGACAAAGGTATATCATGTTTGTTTTTTTTTGCTTCTAACCCTAAAACTTCTTCGACGGCTTTGATCAAAGAAGGTTTCACAAGAGTTTTTCCTATTGCGTGAGGCTTTTTTGATTGTGCTATTAATTTAGATATCTCAAACGATGCTACTAATGTTTTTTCAGATGATGCATATCTTGTACCACTAGGCGCAGGTTTCATTTTTTTTTTTTTTTAATTCTCCAATTTTCCTTGAAAGAACTCTGGTGGTCGGTCAGAAAAATTTGGATGAGTCGTTTCTAGGTGACGTTTTAATTTCGCTGGCTTCAAGGCTTCGTTCGCGAGAACAGTTGCGCATATAACACATTGTGGTTTTATTTCTCCATTACTTTCTATCGAAGTAAATACAAATTTAATGTAACTATTATCATATTTTCTCTTAGGCGGCATTTTCTGAAAACAAAACCAAAATGCAATAGAATATACACTGTTATGCTTATATTATGTTTTATGCCAAGTAAAAGAATAAAAAATTATAAAGCTAAATTTTTTCATAATTCATAAAATAAATAATTAAATAAATATAAACTGGCTTCCAAAAAATTCTAACCTCGCTATAATTTTTTTTTACAAACTTAAATCTTTACTACACAATTTAAAAAATAATGTTGTCTAATCGTTAAAAACAAGGGTCTTGGTAGGTAACTTAAATTTCCCTTAACCCTCTTGGTGCCAGCCTCAAATTGTCTAATTCTATGACGGTTATACTAAAAATACCAAGTAATTTTAAATAAATTACATATATGGAGTTAAAATTAATAACTTTTTTACCTTTAATAACTTTTACCTTTAATTACTTTTTTAATTTTAAGTATGGAAGTATAAATTTTTTACATCTTATAAATAAATTATTCTTTGTCATTTTTTAAGATTAAATAAAAACTTATAATGCATTTTTTTTATTTTTTTTTAAAGTTCTCGTGAAAAAGTTATATTATTTTTAATGGATTGGCTTGCGAATAGGGCATAGTTATCAAAGTAATATTCTTGACACGAAGAATTTCGTGGGAAAATATAGTCACTACAACTATTACAAAAATGATTTTCAACGCATAATAAACAACAATAAAGGATAACTGGAAATTTATAATACCCACGAAACTGCTTATTATTTTTTGATAAAGCAACTTAATAATTTGTTTGCCAGAAATATATAATTTTTGTAAATATTTTCTCAAAATAATTTTCTATAAGCAGGAACACATACTTATGTAGAAAATAATTAACACTTATAATTTACAAAATAATCAAAAGATAATTTAAAAATATAAAAGTTGAATTTCTCACAACGGAAACTTAAATTCAAAACGAAGAAATGCGCTCAAACGCAGTACCAATCTGTTTCACATGCTGTTCGAAAACAGCACGAGAACCCTGCTCTCTATCAGGGAAGGAAGACAGAAGCGTGACAGCTCTGCTCTCTATTTAAGTAAAAGCAACTCAATAGTAGGGCGAGTCAAACCGACAACGGTAGAGTGCGCTGCAAGTGTCGTAAATGCGTCTTTGAAAGAAAAAAATATTCAGGCCGATTTTTCGATCCTCCAATTTTTCGCACGACACAGAAAAGGCAATTTATCCGACTTTGGCATTAAAAGAGTTAACGGTGTTTTTATTTCGTTATGAAAAACCTAAAACAGCATAATAACAATTAAACAATTATATGATAGCACATTTTTAAGAATTTTTGTGGCTGGCTCCACTTTTTAATTTGGGAGGCCCGTGTTCTTTTACTATCTTAATTTTTAATTTCATATCGCTTTATTTTAAATATAATTAGGTTTTCAACTAACTGTACCTAACTGTTGTGAACATTTGTAATACACAAACACAAGATTCATACGTAAACTAACGTCCACATTCTGTTTTGTAATTGCATGTTTTTATTATGGTGCGGTTACACGGGACCCTGAACTACTTCAGATGAACATGTTTAAGTAAACACGTTTACAAACGCGAAAGTGTACGGTTACACGGTAGTTGCTGAAAAGTGTGTTCAGCTCTAAAACCGATTGTCTACTGTCAACGAATGACTGTTTTTCATCTTCTCTATTTTGTATCCAGAAAACGCGGGATTTTCTCACTTGTTTATACAGTATTATCAGCAGAAATTTAATGTGTTTTCATATTACTCAATATTTTTTTTACAAATCGGGAATTCAAACAACATACACAGTAAATTTTTTTTAACTTATTTTTTATTATTTTTGAGCGAGAGTAACTATCTCAGTTATAAGATAATTAATGTCAGGATCAATTAAAAAAAAGTAATATAATTACCTGTTTTTTTGTTGCATTCGGTAAAATATTACTCTACTTGTGCCAGGATACTTTCCATCTTGGATATCTGCAAAGGACTGTTTATATTCTAAACAGCCAATCAGAGGCTAATGTAGAAGATATGTCGATCTGAACTACTTTGCCAACCTGTTTAAGTTAAATGGGAAATGGCCTCGAACGAAACATGTTCAGACTGTGTGTAACCGCACTCAACAGCTGAACATGTTCACCTGAAGTAGTTCAGACTCCCGTGTAACCGCGCCCTTAAAAACGTTTAACAGAGAAAAATGCGTAGCCTACTTACCCTGTTCATATTTTATCAAAATATCCATAATAATATTGAGGAATTACAGTAGTTGAACCACTAAACAGATAAACAGAATCACTAACACAACACTGCTGAGCAGAACAAAAGAAAACGTACGATTGACTGACCGGCGTGCGCCATAATGTTTAATCAGTTGCTTGCCCTTCCCCCGGTTGCCTGCGCGCCGCGCTCGCTTTTGTTCACCGGCGCGCGTTCATTCAAAGTTTGAAATCTTTCACGGACCAGATTTTAGCTCTCGCGGACCACTGATGGTCCGCGGACCACTGGTTGGGAAACACTGGTCTAGACGATGACGTCATTGGAATGAAACTAAAATGTAACGCTTATAAGGCAACGAAATGTGCAACGATCAGGAGTGGGAACCTTATACCAACATTTGTGAAGTTTCACTTTAAACGCGCGAGGCGGCCACGCTGCATATGTTTGTTTTCTATTTCGGCGCACTGTAATTACGGGAAGAATGAACAAAATGATAACAGGAGGTATAATTTGTAATGAAAGGTGGTTTTGTGAGTGATGAATAAGTTGACCCTTCATTGTAATCTTTTTTAAGTGACACTGCTGTGTGTAATCTGCGATAATAAATGATCACGGTACATTACTGTTTTTTGATTTAGATTACTTCTCTAATCGTGACGAGAGTGGTTTATAAATACTTGGGGAAGAGAAAATCATTCTGCAACGCCAGAACATGAGCATAGAAAGAACATATTTTTAGAAGATTGGGAGAGGTTATAATATCATTTGTTTTTACTAGTGATGGGTCGAATACACTATTTATAAAATTCAATTATCTTATTAGATTTTAAAAAAGTGCCACAAATCTTAATAGTTAATCATAAAATAATATATGAGCAAAAATACACAAAGGAAATTTTTTGATTTGAGCATTAAAAATATTTTATTAATAAAAATTTATTACCATTTTTTGGACTTTTTTTGTGTCAAAAGTGTTCTCTTAAGTTCCGAACAAACATTCCAAAAGCATTGCAGTTGATGGCAGATACAAATATATCTTTGATAGATTCTATGGATATAAATAATTATGTATAGGCATATTCCTTGTTAATTGCATTATGCTAGTGTTTGAATGTTTGAATTTCCCTTCCGCCAATATTTTTCTTCTAAAATATTTCTCCTCGATTATCAAAACTTTCGAATACTTTAGATTTTATTGTGTTGGAGGATTTGAGGATTTGATTGTCACATTCTTAGTTCAATCACAAATACAAGTTTAACTCCATGATCGTATGCAAACTTTTCAAATTGCTAGTTTTTTTATTAGTAGAATATACTGTTACAAGTTATGATTTTATATTAACTTAGATCCACGAATGCCGTGTCTGCAGTATCGGTGGTTCAATCACAAATCGCATGAAATAAATTTATAACAGTTATGAGTAAATCCTGTAGAAATATGGATTTCATTAATAACCTGATGTCGATTTACAACTTTTTTTTTTACGGCCTGCACTTAAAAAGCCCAAAAATAATTTTTCCCGCGATGTGTCTGTGTTAAGTTGTACGGAACGTGCTGTGGTGTGTTAACGCTCCTGGCAACTTAATTTCATCTCCCGCACGTGGCAACACTGCGGGACGACGGCGGGGAAAAGCAGCGAGCGAGGGTTGGCTTCACTGGCTTCCCTGGAAGGGATCAGCAAGACGGGAGAAGCCCGCAAAAGACGTCAGGAGGTCTTAATTAGAATTAGCTTCGGCGTCGGACGGAGAAGAGCGCGGCAGAGGAAGAGAGAGAGAGTTGCGAAGGAGGCTGTAGCGAATAAGAGATGTTCATCAGCCGATGCAGGCTTTGCGCATACAGAATTTACGTAAACTCATAGTCCAACCCTACGTGCCCAAGACAAAAAATTGTTGTTGCCAAACATTTCCTCAGTAGAAATCTGGCGAAATACATTATTTTAGTAGTGACAATGGACCCAGATTAGACTGCAATAAGTTATAGATACTTGTGGAAATAGTGACCAGGAAAGGACAGCTCAAATTAACTAACTAGTGTTAAATTTTTAAGTATGAGAATTACACTATGTTCTAAATTATAACAATCTGCGTGACTGTCTGAAAACAAATCACACTTCAATGAGTCCACTATTTGCTATCCCCACTGGAGCTCGGCTGGAAAGTGGCTCTCCCTACTGTTTGTCTCTTACCTCGCACCTCTGTCCTAACGCAATCTATCGCACTACTCACTCGTCCAACACGCGCCGTCCCCGACGCTCCGATATTCGCACTCGAAGTCCGTCGCTCGTCGCCCGCTATCGCTCGCCAAGGGGTCAACTGCCCGCTTCACTTCATTGCCGCTTGCAAGTCCGTCTCTATCTCTCTTTTACATCTGGGTTCACCCCCATAGAATTGTCTCGTAGCCCTCCGAAGTGTCACGTCTCCATAGTACTCCGACTTAACACTCGAAGATACCAGAACAATAGCATCTTAGTTACGCCACTTTAAGCGACGGATGCTCCAGGAACCTGCAAAAAAGTTCGCGGCAAGACTGAAAGACGCCGCGGACTCTTTGAAGAGTCGTGTGGTGGTAGGGAAGGGAAGTTTGCTACATGTGTCGCGTACCTCAAGTGGGCGGGGTTTTCCCTAAGAATCCGCCTGTACTGCGCGCCGGTCTGGCTGGCCGGACCTCGCATCTGGCAGCCTTGTAACACTTCTCTATGTAACATCTTAGCTCTCAGTATCTACAGCATTTAGTGAATGGATCGGAAGTCGCATGGAAGGGAAATGTGTAACCGTGGTGCTACCATCTGTGGCGGATGGCACGAACCAAAGATCACAAAGCCAAAGGGAAACTTCATAGTATTAACTATAAATTAGATCTGTGTTTTTTCAATGGAAAACATAAAACAATATTAATAAGTACTGCGGCAACAGTACCTGACCTCAAATATCGTTTACGTTAAACTTCACTATTGTAAATAGGTTTTTTGCATCTGAAACACCCGTTACAGAAAATCATGCCACTAAAATTTAACATTATTTAATACTTATTATAGTAAAATTTCCTCGCTAACTTATTATTCGTTTTACACCATAAACTGACACACACGTGGTATATATATAACGTAGCACCGGTGCGATAAATACCGTCCAAAATGTCAGGTCACACTCAAAGATTACAAGTAAATACCGGGCGGGAAATGTCGCCTTTAGTAGGCTCAGTGGCCAAGTCTAAGGGCGACATACCCACGATCTTCGTTGCTCACGGTATCTTATATCGCCAGATGTGTGTTCATAATCATCCAGCTGGTAACAGAAGAGCGTGCACATTGCCAAGATCGCTAGTTTATTCGCTTTTTTTTTTGTTATTTACATTTTACATGGAAAATAAATATTATATGATTAGTAA